>NC_059344.1:67740770-67993270 GCF_019703515.2 Myxocyprinus asiaticus | reverse complement strand
AACATTGAAGTTAATTTGTAAGACTGCTTTAAATGAGTGCAATAAATGGACAGGTGAACTTGAATATTTGACGTTTATCATATTTCAGCACCAAGAATTCCCACATTGCGTCATTCTAATCGCACTGATCTGCACCGTTCAGAGTAAAGGGGTATTTTAAGAATGCGATTTCTTGCATTTAATTATAATTAATTCATAATTTTATTTATTTATCACACATTATACATTTGCACATGTACAGTGGAATTCTTTTTTTTTTTTCACATATCCCAACTAAGCTGGGGTCAGAGTGCAGGGTCATTTCATTCTGTCAACATTTCAAGCTTAAAATGTGCTGTTATTTGGCATTATTGTTATTAATATATTTCACACAGCATTATTAGTTGTTCCAGATTTTATAGAGGATAACTGACTGGTGCTTTATCATGTAGGAAACTGACATACTGTATGCTGTTTGTCAGTGTCAATTTTAAAAAGGGCAACATAATAATAACTCAAATAATTTATATTTAGGGACTTTTCTGACCTTAATGAGGTAACATTTTTCAACCATATATATATCACACAGTGTCTATATCCATAAAAGTACCCACTGTGCATTGGATCAATTCATTAAAGCAAATGCATGATCTGGACAATTATGGCTTTGCATATAAAATCAAATTAACATCAAATACACACAGTAGCTGCATATAATGTACTGTACAAGCTCTCTTAAACATTCTGCTAGAATACATTTAAATAATTGCTTAGTCACTGTGTTAGATTGGGGTTGATGTCACTTCCTGTTGCTGCTGGCGCCTAGCTCGAGTCTGTGTTTGTAGCCTGATAGCTTTTTTAGCATTGCTTATCTATCTGTTTTCAGCTTTTAATCTTTAATATATCTGCAATTTTTCAGCACACATCAGGTTTTCCCCTGCATTATTCTCTTATCACGATTCAACTGCATGCATTTTTTCCACATGTATCTGCTTTCTGTTTTTATTGTAATTAAACTGTGTGCATTTTACAGCACACACCCGTTTCTCCTCTGTGTTACACAGATTATTGCATCGATCTCAAAGCACTGCTTATCAAGAACAACCATAACAACAAACAATTGTGTGATGAATTCACATCAATCTCAAACCTTCGCCGCTCAGGAACTACCAACAACAACAAACAATTGCGGTAAGTCATGGCATCCGCTCGTGTTATTGCTTCCTGCATTGCATGCCACATGTTTACTATAGCTTCTTCCGTTAGCAGTGAGGGATTCACATGTAATAAATGTAAGGAATTAGTCAGGCTGACAGAGAAGGTTAATGAGTTAGAGACCTGCATCTGAACGCTAGTGGAGGTCAGTGAGAAAGAGAAGCCGGTAGATACTGTTTCAGATGCGGGTAGTACAGCGAGCATCACACACACTATGGTTCCGGCTGTAGAGCCCCCACAGCAGGGTGTTTGGGTGATGTTTTGGCAGCATACTCACTCAGCAAAGCTACACCACTCTCCCATTCCTGTTAGGGTTTCCAATTGATTCTCCCCACTGAGTGATCCACTGAGAATAATTTTGAAAGAGCCTTGGTCATAGGCGATTCTATTGTAAGGAACATGGAAATAGAGACTCCAACCATCATTGTTAAATGCATTTCGGGTGCCAGAGCATCTGACATCAGATCAAATTTACAAGTGCTGGCTAATTCTAAACATAGATTTTCCAAAATGTTTATTCATTTCGGCACTAACGATGTCCGGCTTCACTGAAAACAATTCTTTCAATCACTAAAGTTAGCTTCCCTAATAATCTTCCAGATCTATCTCATACCCTCAGTTAGCCCTAAGGTCTAGAAGAACTTGATGAAATAACAGAAAATATAAATACAGTCTTCTCTAGCACTCTTGATAGTGTCACCGCCCTTCGATTAAAGAAAATTAAAGGAAAAAGCCCCACACTATGGTACAATGATCACACTCATGCTCTCAAGAGAGCAGCTTGGAAAATGCAGTGCAAGTGGAAGAATACAAAATTAGAGGTATTTTGTGGTGCATGGAAGGATAGTGTCTGTAGCTACAGACAGACACTAAAAGCTGCCAGGTAAGCATATTTTAGCAAACTCATAGAAAATAACCACAACAATCCTAGGTGTTTATTCAGTACTGTGGCAAAATTGGTTAGGAATAAAGCCTCGACTGAACCAGATATTCCGTCACAGCACAATAGTAATGAATTCATGAATTTCTTTCTTGATAAAATTTAAATAATCAGAAATAAAATTGGAATTATGCAATCATCTATCACAATACCTCAGAAAACAGTGTCTCATAATTTTCCTCATGTGCAACTTCAATCCTTCACTGTCAAAGGTCATGAGGAGCTGACAAAACTTATCGAAACATCAAAAGCCACAATGTGTATGTTAGAACCAATACCAACTAAGCTCCTAAAAGAGGTATTCCCTGTAATCTCAGAACCTCTTCTTAATATTATTAAATCCTCACTATCCTTAGGACATGTCCCAAGAAACTTTAAAATGGCAGTTATCAAACCACTTATTAAGAAGCCACAACTTGATCATGGAGAATTGGCAAAATATAGACCGATTTCAAATCTCCCGTTTATGTTGAAAATACTAGAAAAGGTTGTGCCCCCCAATTATGTTCATTTCTACAGAGAAATAGTATATATGAACAATTTCAGTCAAGATTTAGGCCACACCACAATACAGAGACTTCACTTATCAGAGTTACTAATGACTTGCTTTTATCATCTGATCGCGGCTGCATTTCTCTGCTAGTGCTTTTAGATCTTAGTAATGCCTTCGACACAATAGATCACGATATTCTCTTGAATAGGCTAGACAATTATGTTGGCATTTGTGGACTTGCATTAGCATGGTTTAGGTCCTATTTAGCAGACTGCTTCCACTTTATCTGTGTAAAGAGGAATTGTCAAATCAAACAAAAGTTAAGTATGGAGTGCCACAGGGATCAGTTTTAGGGCCTCTGCTTTTCTCCTTATATATACTTCCCGTGGGAGATATTGTCAGGAATCATGGAATAAGTTTCCACTGTTATACCGATGATACCCAACTTATATTTCTTCGAAACCCGATGAAATTTCACAATTCTCCAAATTACCAGGGTGTATCAATGAAATCAAAAATTGGATGGCCAGAAATTTAATTCTACTCAATTCCGACAAAACAGAGGTACTAGTTATTGGACCAAAAACTTCTAAAAATAAGCTGCTAAAATATAATTTGTCTCTTGATGGATGTACTGTTACATCATCTTCTACAGCGAAGAACTTATGTGTTATATTTGATACCAGTATATCATTTGAAAATCAAATTTCCAATGTTTGTAGAACAGCATTCTTACACCTAAGAAATATTGCAAAGTTACAAAACATGCTGTCTGTTGCTGGTGCCGAAAAACTAATTCATGTGTTCATGACCTCAAGACTAGATTATTGTAATGCATTACTGAGAGGATGTCCAGCAAGTTCAATAAATAAACTTTAATTGGTTCAAAATGCAGCAGCCAAAGTGCTGACTAGAACCAAGACATATGATCAAATTAGCCCCATTTTATCGTCATTACATTGGCTACCTGTTAAATTCCGTATTAATTTAAAAATTCTGTTAACTACATACAGAGATTTGAATGGTCTAGCTCCACAGTACATAAGTGACCTTCTACCACGCTATATTCCATCACGTTCATTACGATCGCAAAACTCGTGCCTGTTAATAGTTCCTAGAATATCAAAAGGAGATAGATCCTTTACCTATTTGACTCCTAAACTATGGAATAGTCTCCCTAACACTGTTCGGGACACAGACACATTCACTCAGTTTAATTCTAGACTAAAGACTCATCTATTTAGCCAGGCATACGCCTAATTTATCCATCAACTCACAATTAGGCTGCTTTAGGTAGGTCTGCTGGAATCATTTTTTATTTTCAAAATCTATAACTCTGCAATAAATTGAATGGCATCTATGCTAATATAATTATTTTTGTTTCCCTGTCTCAACCTCGGGATTCATATCAGAGCCGGCCAGATCCATCTCCATTCCTGCTTGGTGTTAGACTTTAGTGACGACGACTAAATGCAGCCGGTGCCAGCCAGACATCACTTCAGTCTATTACGATGGACTTCAGAGGATGAACTGATGCCAACTCCAACTGTAAGACATCAGATACTTTATATGCCACTGCCTGAACCTTGGACTTAGGATAGACCTCAACGAAATGACCTGCCAGTTGAACTGTGATGCACCTCACTGATCTCTGCCTGCATCACCTCGGTCTAATGATGGACTACACTCTTAAAAGGAATACACAGACTATCAAATAATTTACAACAAAAGCCTTAATCAGCCAACAAACAATGGACAATGCATTTATGTGAACTTCTGCAGTTAATCCAGGATGGGCTTCATAAACTTTATTATCATTAATCTTACAGTTCATACAAAATCTTTGTTTAAACACTGGCCCTTAACACTTACTTAGTTTACTCATTTTAAACCATGACTTGCACTATACATAAGTAATATTGTCATTATATTCATGATGTTAGTCAGAGGGGAACTGGCCCCCACAGTGAGTCTGGTTTCTCCCAAGGTTATTTTTCTCCATTAACCAACATCTTATGGAGTTTTGTGTTCCTTACCACAGTTGCCTTCAGCTTGCTCACTGGGGTTATAAATACAATTATTATTTAATTATTTATTTTTATACACAATTTACAATCATATTTAATCAAACTACACAATGATGACTCTAAGACTTTATAGATATTACAGATTAATTTTCTGTTAATGCATGATTTCTGTATAGCTGCTTTGAAACGAGGTGTGTTGTGAAAAGCTCTATACAAATAAAAATTACTTGACATGACACAAGTTTTAATAATATACAAGTTTTGGGGGGCCTGGGTAGCTCAATGAGTATTGATGCTGACTACCAAGCCTGGAGTCACAAATCCAGGGCATGCTGAGTGTCTCCAGCCAGGTCTCCTAAGCAACCAAATTGGCTCAGTTGCTAGGGAGGGTAGAGTCACATGGGGTAACCTCCTCGTGGTGTGATTAGGGGTTCTCACTCTCAATGGGGCGCATGGTAATTTGTGCATGGATCGCGGAGAATAGCATGAGCCTCCTGTGCTGTGAGTCTCCGTGGTGTCATGCACAATGAGTCACGTGATAAGATGCGCGGATTGACGGTCTCAGAAGCGGAGGTAACTCTGACTTGTCCTCTGCCACCCAGATTGAGATGAGTAATCAGTAGTGGGAATTGGGCATTCCAAATTTATTTTTATAAAATAAAATAATAATAATAACAATACACAAGTTTTTACAGAAGAATTAATGTAAGTGCTTTTATAAAATGATAAGCTTCACATTTCTGCCTTTAAACCCTGCAAAAAAATGGCCACATTCACTTCCATTGTAAGCGCCTCACTGTAACACAGATTTTTGAGTTTTGAAAGAAAAGGAGGGACGAGTCAAATTTTTGAAGGTCAGGGGTTCAAGCCCCAGCACCGCCAAGATGCCACTGTTGGGCCCTTGAGCAAGGCCCTTGACCCTACCTGTTCCAGGGGTGCTGTATCATGGCTGACCCTGCACCCTGACCCCAGTTTAGCTGAGATATGTGAAAAAAAAAAGAAATTTCACTGTATAAATGCAAAAAATGTATGTATAATGTGTGACAAAAATAAAGGCTTCTTATTCATATCACTTCTGATAACATGAATTTAACCACAGGTGTCATATGGATTATGTTTATGCTGCCTTTATGTGATTTTTGAAGATTCTAATTTTGGTCACCATTCACTTGCTGAAATGTTCTTCTAAAAATCTTTGTTTGCGTTCTGCAGAAGAAAGAAAGTCATACACATCTGGGATGACATGAGGGTGAATAAATGATGCTAATTCTCATTTTAGGGTGAACTATCTCTTTAAAATTTGCATCACTAACCCTGGAATGCATATGTGGGTCCTTTAACCCATTTGTGTTTCCTATGGGATTCAATGCATTTAACACCGGTATTTTTGTACAACATTGATTATTTTCAGTTTCCATTTGTTATGTATTTAAATATATGTTAAATACCATGTACACATTTATATTTATGTGTAGTATGCAAGTATTGAAAGTTGTCATTCAGCCAGTGCTTACGTCCAAAGTGCTTGACATTATACCTTGAGGAAATATGTGCTCTGGGGTTAAAATAAATTCTGTGTGCCACCTGCACTCCGTGGGCACTAATAGCGCAATGTTAATTCTTTTGTAAACTTCAAACTTTCATAAATTCAGCGCAATCTATAATGATGCGTGTATGTGCTGGAAAAAATGACAATTTGTTCATTTCAATCAACAAAAGAAACCTATTTGCTCATGCACACTCCCTTCCAGATACAAGGTTGTTGTTGTTGTTGTTGTTTAATCACATGAGCAGTAAATGTCATGTGACTAATCACTCTGGAGCTCATTTCATGCTTTTAAGAGCTCTACAAAAATATCAGGAAGAGATCTGAATAATCTAAATCAAATCAAATCATTTTTATTTGTATAGCGCCTTTCACAACACACATCGTTTCCAAGTAGCTTTACAGAAAATCATGCATTAACAGAAAATGAAACCGTAATATCTATAAAGTCTTAGTCATCATTGTGTAGTTTGATTAAATATGATTGAAAATTGTGTATACAATTTAAATAAATAATAATTGTATTTAGACCCCCAATGAGCAAGCTGAAGGCAACTGTGGCAAGGAACACAAAACTCCATAAGATGTTGATTAATGGAGAAAAATAACCTTGAGAGAAACCAGACTCACTGTGGGGGCCAGTTCACCTCTGACTAAACAACATGAATATAATGCCAATATTAGTGCAAGTCATGGTTTAAAATGATTAAACTAAGTAGGTGTTAAGGGTCAGTGTTTAAACAAAGATTTTGTATGAACTGTAAGATTAATGACTAATGTCTTTGAAGTTCATCCTGGATTAACTGCAAAAATTCATATAGATGCATTGTCCTTTGCTGATGAAGGGTTTTGTTGGAAATGTATTGATAGTCTATATATTCCATTTTAAGAGTGTAGTCCATCATTAGAACAAGGTGATGGAGGCTGAGATCAATGAGGTGCTTCGCAGTTCATCCAGTCAGTAGTTTTGGTGAGGTCTGTCTTAAGTCCAAGGTTCAGGCAATGACATATGAAGCATCACATATCTTATGGTTGGAGTTAGCATCAGTTCATCCTCTGAGGTCCATCGTGATAGACTGAAGTGATGTTTGGCTGGCACCATCTGAATTTTGTCGTCATCACTCAGAGACACGTAGCAGTGGAGTCCGATACCAAGCAGGAATGGAGCTGGATCTGGCCTGTTCTGGTGACCTCAAATCAAATCACTTTTATTGTCACACAACCATACACACAAGTGCAATAGTGTGTGAAATTCTAGGGTGCAGTTCCGAACAACATAGTAGTCATGACAGTGATGAGGCATATACCAATTTACAATAACATCAGATTTACACAACACAATTTAAAATCTAATATACACATAATTATACACAACACAATATACAAATAATAACATACAATATACAGTATACAATACACACAATATAGAATACCCTTTATACAATAAAATATAGTATATACAGTATATATAAAATATACAGTAGGTTGTATTGTACTGTATTGACATTCAGGCTATCAGTTGACAGTAAGTTGCCAGTGTGTTGTTAAGAGAGAATATAATTCATGACAGTCCGGTGTGAGATAATAAGAGTAATAAAGTGCAGTGCTGATGTATTTGATCGTGAGAGATCAAGAGTTTAAAAGCCTGATTGCTTGGGGGAAGAAGCTGTCATGTAGCCGGCTGGTGCGGGTCCTGATGCTGCGATATTGCCTGCCTGATGGTAGCAGTGAGAACAGCCCATGGCTCTGGTGGCTGGAGTCGCTAATGATCCTCCGAGCTTTTTTCATACACCACCTGGTATATATGTCCTGGAGGGAGGGAAGCTCACCTCCGATGATTTGTCTGGCAGTTCGCACCACCCTTTGCAGGGCTTTGCGGTTGTGGGCGGTGCTATTGCCATACCAGGCGGAGATGCAGCCAGTCAGGATGCTCTCTACAGTGCAGGTGTAGAACCGTGTGAGGATGTGGCGGTTCATTCCAAACTTCCTCAGCCATCTCAGGAAGAAGAGGTGCTGATGAGCCTTCTTCACAACGGTCTCAGTGTGGATCGACCATGTAAGTTCCTCAGTGATGTGGACACCCAGGAACTTGAAGCTGCTGACTCCCTCCACTGGTGCTCCATTGATGGTGATGGGGCTGTGTTCTATTTCTCTTCTCCTGAAGTCCGCCACAAGCTCCTTTGTCTTACTGACGTTGAGGGAGAGGTTGTGCTCCTGACACCAGTGTGTCAGTGTGTGCACCTCCTCTCTGTAGGCTGTTTCATCATTGTCAGTGATCAGACCTACCTCCGTCATATCATCAGCAAACTTAATGATGACATTGGAGCTGTGTGTTGCCACACAGTCATGTGTGTACAGAGAATACAGGAGTGGGCTGAGAACACAGCCCTGTGGGGCTCCAGTGTTGAGGGTCAGTGATGAGGAGATATTGCTGCCCATTCTAACCACCTGGCATCTGCTTGACAGGAAGTCCAGGATCCAGCTGCTCAGCGAGCTGTTTAAGCCCAGAGCCCGGAGTTTCACATAAAGTTTGGAGGGCACTATAGTGTTGAATGCTGAGCTGTAGTCTACAAACAACATTCTCACATAAATGTTCCTTTTTTCCAGGTGGGAGAGAGCGGTGTGTATTGTAGATGCAATGGCATCATCAGTGGAGCGGTTGTTGCGGTAAGCAAACTGCAGTGGGTCCAGTGATGGAGGCAGCACAGAGCAGATGTAATCTCTGATTAGTCTCTCAAAGCATTTGCTGATGATGGGGGTCAGAGCAACAGGACGCCAGTCATTTAAGCAAGTGATTTTGGATTGCTTTGGAACAGGCACAATGGTGGACCTTTTAAAGCATGTGGGGATTACAGACAAAGAGAGGGAAAGGTTGAAAATGTCCATAAAAACACCAGCCAGTTGGTTCGCACACATTCTGATGATGCGGTCCGGAATGCCGTCTGGACCCGCGGCTTTGCGGATATTCACCCGTCGGAAGCATTGGGTTACATCTGCTACAGAGAAGGAGAGTGAACTAACATCTGTAGCTTCGGCCGCGAGAGCTGTCTCCGTGAGGGCGGTGTTATTTCCCTCAAAATGAGCATAAAAAGTATTTAGCTCATCCGGGAGAGAGGCAGCGGTGTTCACAGCAGAGATTTTATTCCCTTTAAAGTCCGTGATGATGTTAATTCCCTTCCACATGCTTCTAGAGTTGGTGGTGTTGAACTGTCCTTCTATCTTGTTCCTGTACTGATGTTTTGCTGTTTATGCTCCTCCTACTGATAACTGGCTTGTTTATGCTCCTCCGTGTTCCCGGAATTAAAAGCGGAGGTCCGCGCATTAAGTGCCACGCGAACATTGCTATTAATCCAAGGTTTCTGGTTCGGGTAGATCCGTATTGTTTTGGTCAGAACAATGTCCTCTATGCACTTTCTGATGAAACACGTTACGCTATTAGCGTAAAGCTCGATGTCGTCATCAAAGGCGGACCGGAACATCTTGCAGTTCGCGTGATCAAAACAGATGCCATTACATTTTTTGCAGAGTTATAGATCATGATCAATGTTTCAGGTTCCAGCAGACCTAACTAAAGCAGCCTAATTGTGTGGTGAAGAATAAATTAGGTGTATGCCTGGCTAAATAGATGAGTCTTTAGTCTAGACTTTAACTGAGTGAGTGTGTCTGAGTCCTGAAGGCCAGAGTTTTGCGATCATAATGAACATGATGGAATGTAGAAGGTCACTTAAGTGCTGTGGAGCTAGACCATTCAAAGCTTTGTACGTAGTTAACAAAATGTTAAAATTAATATGAAATTTAACAGGCAGCCAATGTAATAATGATATTATAGGGCTAATATGATCATATTTTTTGGTTCTAGTCAGCACTCTGGCTGCTGAATTTTGAACCAATTGAAATGTATTTATTGAACTTATAGGACATCCTCCCAGTAATGCATTACAATAATCTAGTCTTGAGGTCATGAACACATGAATTAGTTTTTTGGCATCATCAACATGTGCATGTTTCGTAACTTAGCAATATTTCTGAGGTGGAAGAATGCTGTTCTAAAAACATTGGAAAAGGACAGATTGGTATCAAATATAAAACCTAAGTTCTTCGTTGTAGAAGACGATGTAACAGTACATCTATCGAGAGTCAATCATATTTTAGCGGCTTATTTTTAGACGTTTTTGGTCCAATAATTAGTACCTCTGTTTTGTCAGAATTGAGTAGAAGGAAATTTCTGGCCATCTAATCTTTGATTTCATTGATTCACTGCTCATTTGGAGACATTTTGTTGGGTTTTGAAGAAATATACAGTGGGGTATCGTCGGCATTACAGTGGAAACTTATTCCAAGATTCCTCATAATATCTCCCAGGGGAAGCATTAATAAGGAGAAAAACAGAGGCCCTAAAACAGATCCCTATGGCACTCCATACTTAATTTTTGTTTAATTTGACAATTCCTCGTTTACACAGACAAAGTGGTAGCGATCTGCTAAATAGGACCTAAACCATGCTAATGCTCACAAATGCCAACATAATTCTTAAGTCTATTCAAGAGAATGTTGTTATATATATGGTGTCGGAGGCAGCACTAAGATCTAAAAGCACTAGGAGAGAAATGCAGCCATGATCAGATGATAAGAGTGCAGTCTATGTACAGTGATGGGTCTATATCCTGACTGAAATTGTTCATATATACTATTTATCTGTAGAAATGAACATAGTTTTGAGGACACTACCTTTTCTAGTATTTTCGACATAAACGGGAGATTTGAAATCTGTCTATAATTAACCAATTCTCCAGGATCAAGCTGTGGCTTAATAAGTGGTTTGATAACTGCCATTTTAAGTTTATTGGGACATGTACAAAGGATAGCGAGGAGTTAATAATATTAAGAAGAGGTTCTGAGATTACAAGGAATATCTCTTTTAAGAGCTTAGTTGGAATTGGATCTAACATACATGTTGTGGCTTTTGATGTTTTGATAATTTTGTTAGTTCTTCATGACATATGACAGTGAAAAATTGAAGTTCCTGTCACAGTCTGTCTCCCTCATGTTTCCTAGGACTCTTATTTTGAAGTGTTTCCCCCGGACTACGTTACCAAGTATGCACTGCCCTCATCACTGCCATCTGTTCCTGATTGTTCTCACCTGTTTTCCATTCCCTCATTAGATTTTGTTTGTATAAATACCCTTTAGTTTTTGCATTTCTTTGTCAGTTATAGTTTGTTGTTGTTTTGAGTTCCCGTTTGTTGTTTCACTGTCATCATTTTTATTAAAGCCTGCAAATATATCCTACGTCTCCTGTCTCATCTCAGCAACTACTCGTGACAGAAGAACTGACCCAACATGAATCTAGCGGCAGTCCGAATTCTGCTTCTCAAGCAAGGGGACCATCCATTTGAGGATCACGTTCATGAGTTCTTAGAACTAGTGAATTTAGTGCACTATCCAGACCGCTCTCTGGTGGATTTCTTCCGGACTGGCCAGAATAGTGCACTGAAGAAACTGATGCCTCCGGCTGATCCTCACTGGACACTCTGTGAATATGTTGAGAAGGCTCTGGAACATTGTGGTTCCCCTTTCACAGTGGATTATGGTGGGAACCCTGGGCCAAAACCTGCATCTTCGGCTCCTTGTTCCAAGCCTTCCACGGCTCCTTGCTCCAAGCCTTCCACGGCTCCAGCGCCCACGCCTGCCATGGCCAACGAGCCAGCGCCCATGCCTGTAGCCTCAACCATCCAAGAGCCAATGCCTGTGCCCTCGACCCGCTCCCATAACTATGCTCCCAGCTGTCCGGAAAAGGAGAAGGAAAAGGACACCTTCTCTCCTGTCTCTGCCCATGCTCACAACCACGGAGGTTGTTCCCCAGTCTCTGCCCGTGCTCACGACCATGGAGGTCGTTCCCCAGTCTCTGCCCATGCTCACAACCATGGAGGTCGTTCCCCAGTCTCTGCCCGTGCTCACGACCATGGAGGTTGTTCCCCAGTCTCTGCCCATGCTCACGACCATGGAGATTGTTCTCCAGTCTCTGCCCATGCTCACGACCACGGAGGCCATTCCTCAGTCTCTGCCAGTGCTCATGACCATGGAGGTCATTCCCCAGTCGCTGCCAGTGCTAACAACCATGGAGGTCATTCCCCAGTCGCTGCCAGTGCTCACGACCATGGAGGTCAGTTCCCAGTCACTGCCAGCTCTTATCAAGCTTCCCACGGCTCCGCCTTCCATGGCTTCTCCCTTCGAGCCTCCCACAGCTCTGCCTTCCATGGCTTTGCCCCTCGAGCCTCCCACGTCTCCACCTTCCATGGCTTTGCCCCTCGAGCCTCCCACGGCTCCGCCTTCCATGGTTTTGCCCCTCGAGCCTCCCACGGCTCTGCCTTCCATGGCTTCGCCCCTCGAGCCTCCCACTGCTCCGCCTTCCATGGCTTCGCCCCTCAAGCCTCAAATGGCTCCGCCTTCCATGGCTTCTTCCCTCGAGCCTCCCACCACACTGCCTTCCATGGCTTCGCCCCTCGAGCCTCCCACAGCTCCGCCTTCCATGGCTTTGCCCCTTGAACCTCCCACGGCTCCGCCTTCCATAGCTTCGCCCCTCGAGCTTCCCACGGCTCCGCCTTCCAGAGACTCCTCTTCCAGCAGTTCCGCCCGCTCCCCTAGAGACTCCTCTTCCAGCGGTTCCACCCGCTCCCCCAGAGACTCCCCCTCCAGCGGTTCCGCCCGCTCCTCCAGAGACTCCTCCTCCAGCGGTTCTGCCCATTCCTCCAGAGACTTCTCCTCCAGCGGTTACAGTTGCTCGTGAGGAAAATTATTAGACACTGTTTTCTGAGGTACTGTGACAGATGATTGCATAATTCCAATTTTATTTCATATGATTTAAATGTTATCAGTAAAGAAATTCATGAAGACATTACTATTGTGCTGCGACAGAATATCTGGTTCTGTTGAGACTTTATTCCTAACCAAGTTAGCCACAGTGCTGAATAAACACTTAGGACTGTTGTGGTTATTTTCTATGATTTTGCTAAAATATCCTGACCTTGCAGCTTTTAGTGCCTTTCTGTAGCTACAGGCACTATCCCTCCATGCACCGCGAAATACCTCTAATTTTGTATTCTTCCACTTGCACTCCATTTTTCGAGCTCTTTAGAGCATGAGTGTGATCATTGTACCATGGTGTGGGGCTTTTTTCTTTAATTTTCTTTAATCAAAGGGGGGAAACACTATCAAGAGTGCTAGAGATGACTATTTATATTTTCTGTTATTACTTCAAGTTGTTCTAGGCATACTGAGTATATGAGATAAATCTTGAAGATTATTAGTGAAGCTATCTTTAGTGGTTGAAAGAATAGTTGTACCTGAACAATAACGTGGTGTAGATTGAGTAACATTAGCTGATCGCAGCATACAAGAGACGAGGTAATGATGTGAGATGTCATTGCTCTGCGGCAGAATTTCTATAGTATCAACATCAACAGAATTAAATGTAGCGTATGATTATAGTGATGAGTTGGTCCTGTCACATTTTGTCTGACTCCAAGAGAGTTGAGAATATTGATAAATGCTAATCCTAATGTGTCATTTTCATTATCTATGTGATTGTTGAATTAGCCAACAATTAAAGCTCTATCCACAGTAGCTTCTGTCCCCCTTCTAGGTAGTACGGGGAACAGACACAGTCTCTATGTGATTTCTAGGTAATACAGTCTCTATGTGCTGCAGTTTATGTGACCTGTGTGACGTCTCAAGGCAGCTAGCAAACGTTCGGATCAGACAGTTTGTCTGCTTCCTGACCTGCGCCCCAGTTAGTCAAATACTATCACTATTAAGACTATGAGCCAAATTATTTGAGAGGAGAGCGGCACCTTCCCTGGAGGGATGGAGTCTGTCTCTCATTAGCAGGTCAGGTCTATCCCAAAAACTCCTCCAATTGTCTATAAATCCTATGCTTTTCTCTGGACACAGCTCAGACAGCCAGCCATTCAGTGACACTAATATACAATAAACCTCGTCACCACGATGAGCAGGGAGAGGGCCAGAGCATATTACAGTGTCAGACACTGTTTTTACCAGTTCACACACTTCTTTAACATTATCTCTAGTGATCTCCGACTGGCGAAGCTGGACATCGTTAGTGCTGACATGAATAACAATTTTAGAAAATCTACATTTAGCATTAGCCAGCACTTGTAAATTTGATCAGATTTCAGATGCCCGAGCCCTCGAAATGCATTTAAAAATAGTGGCTGGAGTCTCAATTTCCATGTTCCGTACAACAGAATCTCCTTTAACAAGGGCACTTTCAACATGATCCTCAGTGGGTGCATCACTGAGTGGGGAGAATTGATTGGAAATCTTAACAGGAATGGTGATGTCGTTTTGCTAAGTGAGTATGCTGGCAAGACGTCACCTAAAAGCCCTGCTGTGGGGGCTCTACAGCCGGAACCAAAGTGTGTGTGTGTGTGTGTGTGTTGCTTGCTGTTCTACCCACATCCAAAACAGTATCTACCAGCTTCTCTTTGTCACTGACCTCCACAAAAAAAAAAAGAAAAGAAAAAATTAAAGAAAACGTTGCGCACAGTAATATACATGCAGCTGAAACAGTAGAGGGGCGAGGGGGGGACGACAAAGAACATGGTAAAATGCTAAGCAAGCTAGCAATCTACAAACAAAAAGTGTGCCAGCAGCAACCGGAACAGGAAATAGTTGAACTCCTTGTGACGTGCCATGTGACGTGTGCCTGACACATCTGACTGAACAGTAGTGGACAGCGTATTTGTGTAATGTGTATTATTAGGTGTAAATTTGTTTAAATCATCGTGTTAATGGTCGTTTTAGAGTTTACAGCGTTATGTCATCATGGCAACAAAGTTGTAAAATTGGATAGAACATTACACAGAAAAGGTTAGTAAGTGATCTTATCATGCTAAAATCATGTTAACACACATATTGTTTATGTCTGTATGAATACAAGAGGAGGCTGACAGCATAAAAGTTCCTCTCATTAGTAAACTGACCTTCACATCAGCCTCCCAGGAAAATTCACCTATGGCCCGCCATTGATCCACAAATGAAACTCATTCAGAATGCAGACAATTTATCACAAGATTATTTATTATTTATTTCCTTATATGTGCTCAGTTGAACTTTAAAAAAAAATTTGTTGTGTCACTGAAAATGCCCACTTCCTGTCCACAGTGGTTGCTGAGGCTCACCATTAAGCAACCATTGTTAACAGGATGTGGGTCGTTGGCAGCATGTGAAGTGTATCTGCAAGTGAACAATATCTGCCGGTTTCTGAGGTGCCTGAAACTATGAAAGAAATTATGACACTGATTAGAATCAAAATGCAATAGCAGTTGTCATTAAATACTTCCCTTTCACAGATTTCCCTTTGATTGGTGAGATACAGATGATCATGTGGCGTAATGCTGCATTCCTGCTATTTTGGAGTGAGTTATGTCATGTGTTATGACTGTCAGAGCAGACCTGGTTGACTCACAAACACTCTTAAATACCTACTTGTTTCAGTGCTCACATTGATATATTTGATATATTATACCTTTTTATTGAATGTGATGACAAATTTATGCTTTAACTGGGTAAATGTAGTAAACTTTTTTCTTTGTTATTTAATTTATATTTATATCACTGTACTTTGTGTTATACTACCCTGGCATTCATTCATTTAGTCAATTGTGTCCAAACTTTTGATTGGTAGTGTACATTTGGCATTCTTTGGGATAATTAGTATTAGGGCTCTATTTTATGTAAGTGCGGTAAGCGCAAGTGGACATTGGTGGGAGTGTTTGTGCTATCTGTGGGTGTGTTGTATGTTAATAAAGTGGTGCAATTTTTCTGAGAAATAAGTCATTGCGCTAAGACATTTCAATTCCACGTCAGTTTTCAATGCAATGTCGAAATTCAGTTCCTACATTTGCAGTTTGGAGAGTCCACAAGCAGGTGGTAATAAAGTTCTGTTAAATGCTGGGAGACGCTCCATCGCTACAGTACATTCAAAAACAGAAAAGAGAGATACCAAGAATGTATGCGAATAACAATCCACCTATGCAAGGACCACTACAGACAGTCGAGAAAGATGGATTCAGAGCAATGATTACAACACTGGATTCGAGGTATGTCTTACCGCGGCGAAAATACTTTAGCAAAACTGCTATATTCTATGTACTCCTGACAGTACAATAATCCACTATAAACCTATGTAAAGGCCAAGTCATGCAAAGAAAAAAAGAAAAAATACCATGATATACCGTGAAACTGCCAGAATCTTAAAAAATACAGTGATACAGATTTTTGGTCATACCACCCAGCACTACATACAGTTATTAGCTCACCCAACAGGAAGTCGGCCATTCTGGAATTTCTGAAAATTGCAGACTCTAAACTTTTAAATACTTCTCCTAGGGGATTCATGTGACTGGCACCAAATTTGTGCAATTCCATGCCATGACATTGAAGATGCTAAATTGTCGACAGATTTTTGATATATTGAACAGTGTTGCCATGGCAAGGCATTAAATTAATAGCGAAAAATGAGAAACAGGAAGTGTTTCCTTTCTTCTGTGTGTGCAATATGTGATTTAGATCAAAACTGAGATCTAGTCTTGGGGGCTAATCACATGGATATGACTATTTTGGGTCACGGTCATAGCACCACCACCTGGCATCAGGAAGTGTGGCTCTTACAACAGACTTTAAAGTAGTCCTCTTACATCAGCCCAAATTGTTTCAAAATTGTTTAGAATAATGTCAAATGCCAAATGCATGTGTACACCTTGCATTGTTTTCCAAAACCCACCGGGTGGAAATGGACCCATGGTGCTTGGGCCCGTCATCGCTGATTGCAGCTATATTTATTATTATGTTTATATTTACAATTGTATTTATGATCTAATTTGTATTGCTATTTTTCCACCTGTTGTCCACTCTAAAAGGGGCCTGTTGGAGAGGGTAAAATGTCTGGATTTGGTAAAAAAAAATGTTGACCATTTCGTTATTTCGATTATATTTTTGTTTTATTCGAAGTGTTATTTGAATTCAGAAATATTTTGGTTTAATATTTTTTTGTTTCAATAAATTAATTAACATTTTCAAAATCAAAAATTGACCAGTAGAATTGAAGTGTGTGCCGATTCAATCACTATTAATACTAGCCATGATTTGTGTAAGTAAATGAAAATTATTAATAATACTTATATTTTCTATAATTTAACGGAGCATAAGTCCAAATTCTGATGAGAATTACACTTTCTGTGTGCATAAAAGGAGAGTGTAACTGTCAAAGGAATATGCCAATACAACTGTAAATATAAACATAATAATAACCATTAAAAAATAACACAATTCTCATACATTTTTGTTTCATAAAATGGCTACAACAGGGATTGTCAGGGACATAATTTGATGTTCCACTATATTTTCAGAGTTTGGACATTAACTTTGTTTTACCACCTGCTGGAGGAATCTCCAAACTGCAAATGTAGGAACTGAATTAAGACTTTGTGCTGAAAACAGACATGCTTTTGTAACATCTTAGCACATTTACCTTTTTCTCAGGAAATAGCAAATTGCGCTATGTGCCACTTCATTTACATACAGTACACCCACAGTTTGCATGTGTACACCCACAGTTAGCGCAAACACTCCCACCAACAATCACTCACGAAAATAGAGCCCCAACAATCATTTCACGCAAGTCATGTTCACTTACATTTTTTTTTTTTTGAGAAAGAGAGAGAGAGATTTCAGATATTTTCTTTTTCATTTTGCGACAGTCTTTCATTCATCACTTCAGTCATACTATGGCCAGACTGGTCCTTCTCTTCAAGCTCTTCAGTCTACCTGTGTGGCAATTTCTTACTCAGACTTCTCAACAATTGTTTCTCAAACATCTGCAACTCAAAACACTTCTCAGGCAAACACAAATACAAAGGAGCTTTTAACTTCTACTTATGGAGCTGGAATAGATTCAGCAGGCAGCGCTACAAGCATAAACCCTTAAACAACAAATTAAGACATATTAACTATATTTAAAACACATACTGTCACTGCAAATACAAATGCTCCTATTTTCACCCTAAACAACAATTCACTAGCAAATCTAGAGCAAACCTCAGTTAGCAATACTTCCTCTTCAGAAACAACCAATGGAACATTAGCCACGTCAAAAACTACAGGCTTTACTACAACACAACTTTCAACAAATGGATCCTCAGCAGAAGTTCTAAATCAGCTACTACAACTGCACAGCTAGACACTAAAACATTACCTATATCCACGGGTTCTTCATTCACATCCACTGATGTGTCTTCTCCATAACTGAAAGTGCTAATAATTATTACACATCTTCAGGGATAAATTCCACTGCTACAGCATCACCACATCAGCTTGAGTTAGCAAACAATAATCAAGTCTCCATCACCAATAGTCCCAATAGCCTGACAAATTCTACGGACAGGCCATACACCAAGACAACTGTGATGGCACCAATTTCACTACCAAGAAACACATCTATGAGTGAAAGTCTTGCCTCTATCATGAATACAGATAGTCCCACCTATCCAACAATCACCTCAAGTGGTCTTCTCAACACTGGTAGCAACGCAACAGATGTAAACACATCTACATAAAATAATGCAATGTCAATCTTTAGTACTACGACTTTCATGAACAAAACTGTGGCAAGCGCAATAACTGGAATCTCATCCAACAGAAGTCTCACGTAGCCATCTTCATATCCTGAATCATTAGTGATTGCAACTCCCTGCAAAGTTCCTACTGAAACATCAACTATCCAAAGACCAGCAGAATCAACAAATACTACTGCAATCACCATCAAGAACATTGGCACAACTGCAGAGTCAACTACACCATAAATGTTCCCATCACAGCCTGCCACTGCAAACATTTCATCAACAACTAACAATACAAGATATGTGTATACAGGAAAATATAGTCTATCCCACTCAACGACCTCAGACCCAGTGACTGAAAATTCAATACTTGAGACATGATGTCAACAGCTTCACAACTTAGAAACACATCTACAACTGAGAATCACAACTCCATTACAGCTACAGATACTCCCACCTATCCAAGTGGTCTTAACATTACTGGAAGCAACACAACTGATTTAAACACATCCACATCAAATAATGTGATGTCATTCTCCAGGACTGAGTACTCCTTGAATGTGTCAACTCAATTTCCTTTGAGAACTTGTAACGTTGATAACATACATGGTATACCAGTGAAGGAGGTGGTAGATTATTTAGGTATCAAGATCTGTAAAGATCAGAAGGAGAGAAATAATTTGAATTTTACACCAATTATTGGGAAAATTAAACAAAAATTAAATTCATGGTTAATGAGAGATCTATCATTGAAAGGTAGAATATTATTATCTAAAACTGAAGGGTTATCGCGCTTAGTTTATACAGCTCTTGCATTAGACGTTCCACAATCAGTTATAAAAGAAGTAGATACTGTTTTGTTTAATTTCATCTGGAAGAACAGACCGCACTATTTAAAAAAGACGATTCTGTGCAGTCCAATTGAAGAAGGTGGTCTGAATGTACTTGATTTTAATACTGCTAATTGCGTATTTAAGAATAAATGGATAAAGAATTATTTATGCTTTAAAGACAAAATATGGAACATTATACCTGACCTGATTTTTGGAAAGTTGGGAGGTTTGGAATTTTTTTTGAGATGTAATTTTGATGTAAATAAGATTCCGATAAAGCTATCTGGTTTTCATAGACAGGCTTTTTTGTTATGGATGCTCATTTATAAACATAACTTCTCTCCACACAAATCTGTAATATGGAATAACAAGAATATTGTGTTTAAAAACAAATGTTTATTTTTTAGAAACTGGTATGATAACGGTATTGTACTGGTGAGACAGTTATTTAAGAGTAATGGACAACTTTTTAATTATTGTGAATTCCTTAATTACTATAAGATTCCGGTGACTGCTAAAGAGTTTGCAATAGTTTTTGATGCCATTCCTGGTGGCCTTACTCAACTCTTATCGGGTGATATATCCTCTGAGTGTATTTCTGTATATAATACTCAGATAAGTATTAATGGTGTGGAGATTTTAGATAAAAAATTTAACAACTTATTTATAAAAACAATATGCAGAAATACATCGTTACCTAAAAGCAAACCATATTGGAATTCATTGTATAATCAGATTGAATGGAAAAAGGTCTGGAAGTTACCTAGTAAATACTGTCTCACCAATAAAGTTAAAGAAGTCACGTATAAAATTATTCATTTAATTTACCCAGTGAGACAAGTAGTCTCAAGATTTTTTAGGGACACGAAGACTACATGTGTTTTTTGTGACTTAGAGGAAGAATCCATAAAACACTTATTCTTTGAATGTGTGTTTACCCAACTTTTTTGGATTGATATTGAATATTTAATACTTAAACACACAAAATTAAAGATTCGACTAACTGGTAAAGATATATTTTTATTATTTAAGAATAAGAGTTTGGAACAAAATTTGGTGATAAATCTGTTAATTATATATGGAAAATACCATATACACAAACAAAAATGGGCAAACAATAAACCTAACATCATACCATTTAAAACTGAACTGATGCATTATATTGAGACTCTAAAAGATATAAGAAATAAAAAGGCAAAACGAATGTATAGAATACTTGAAACCTTTTCTCTTGTTAATTCATTTTAAGTTATCCCCTGTTTTTATTTGGTTAATTATTATTATTTGTTATTGTTTATTCTTTCTTTATAATTTTACTTTTTGTTGCTACTATAATTGTATCAGAGTTCATTGTGATCATTGTATGTATATTTTGTTGTAAGTGTTCTTGTTCTGTAATAAAAAAAAAAAAAAAAAAAAAAAAAAAGAATGTGTCAACTCAAATTGATTAAATTGCAACAGGCACAAGTTCATCCATCTTCACAACAGTCAGACAAGCAACCCCAGGACAGGCTTTGACTCTGGATCACCATACAATTAGAAGCATAACCAAAACCTACACATCCATTCATTCTTCAATTCAAGCAACTACAGACCCAATGAATAGTTCTCTCAGCTACACTTCTGACTTGACATCAATCAAACAACCTCCAACTGAATTAGCAACTACGTCTTTAGGCCAGTCAGCAACACAGTTGTCAATAACAACTACACCAGTTCAATCCAGATCATCATTACAAACCATGCCAGCTACTCCAACAATGTCAGCCACAACCAGCACTGATCAAACCTCAGAAAGCATCTAGGTTACTGTCATAACCCCCGTTCCCTGATGGAGGGAACGAGATGTTGTGTCGATGTAGTGACACTAGGGTCACTCTTGGGAGCCCCAAACACCTCTTATCAAAGAACAGGGTGATGGATGATGGTGACATGTATGGAATGTATTGGCCACTCCTTGGTAGATGATATGTATTTAAGTGGGTGAAAACTCTGCTTTTTTACCTCTGATAATAAAGTCTATCTTCTGGCATCAAAACCCCAAGACTTCAAGAGTGATGTTTCACAGAGGTGGCAGAAACCACAACATATTGGTGATGAGGATGGGATTGGAAGGAGCAGAAGGGTGAGAAATCACAGCGGGCAGACTAGACAGGCGACTCAAATAGGTGGCCACCTAAGGTAAGCATTTTTGCTTATAATTAATTTGTGTTGCTTGCCAGAGTTTACTCGTGGCAGTAAGGACACTCAAAAAGCTTCTCCAAATTTAAAGAGCAAAAAGACTGAAAGGGTTTTGATTCCAGAAGTAATAACTGCAACTTTTATCTCTGATAATAAAGTCTATCTTCTGGCAACAGTTTTTACTGTTAAGAGGCCTAAATGGATAACAGTAAGTGAAAGCAGATTAAATTTAAAAAAAGCCGGGTAGGCAAATCCTGCAATTATCTGTTTTTACTGTTAAGAGGGCCTTGATGGATAGCAGTAAATGAAAGCAGATAAAGTTTATAGAAGCCGGGTAGGCATGTTTTTGTCACAGGTTTTTGACCGGGTAGGCAGAAATCCTGTAGATCACCTAAGAGAGGTGGTAGAATAGTTGCGTTTTAGATTTATAGTATTTTTTGAGAGCTCTATGTTTATAAAGGCCTTGTGTTTGTAAAAAGTGTGAAAGTTTCTGTGTCTATGAGAGTGTTTGTGTCTGTGTTTGAAAGTGTGTGACGTGTGACTGAAGTACAATTGCGTACCTGTGTGAAGTTGGCCCCCCACCAAACGCAAAACATCGGCAAAATAGTCTCAATCGTTTGTGCTCCGTTTGTGCTGGTTTGTGCTATAACAATTTTCGTTTGTGCTGTTTCGGTTTTTTAGATATTAAAAAAATATTTATAGGTCATTCTGAGGTCACTCAGCCCCCCAACATGCTCCAAATTCACCCAAAATAGGCTCAATCGTTTGTGCTTCATTTGTGCTGGTTTATGCCGGTAAAATTTCCATTTGTGCTCCTTCGGATTTTTTAATATTAGACATTGAATTATAGGCGATGACGTCACTCAGCCCCCTCACATGCTCTAAATTCACCCAAAATAAGCTCAATCGTTTGTGCTTCGTTTGTGCCGGTAAAAGTTTCATTTGTGCTGCTTCGGTTTTTTAAACATTAGACACTGAATTACAGGCGAATTATAAATGCTGATATTTATTGAACACAATACTGACAGAATAAAATAGATCATTAATGGTCACAAAAATCAAATATAGGTTAGTCTCGGTCATTCTGATTACTATATATTCGGCTACTATATTATATATTTCTAAAATAGGTCTCTCTTGTTTTGTGTGTAGTCAGTACGATTTATGAGCAGTGAGAATTTTATTTCGGGTTTGTCATTTCAATCTCTTACCAAAATGTTGGATGAAGATGTTTTAATACAACAACTCCTTCTTATCAATGTTTTTGTAGTCGCTATGGTGTTTATTAAAAACGTATTGGTGTTCAGACAGCAGCAGCTCAATATTCATCTGGTGTCTGTCGGACTCTTTTTCTGTCACTCACTTTCGCTCACGAGAACAAAAGCGCAAATCTCCTCGATGTGAACACACTTTTAGAGTCGAACTGCCGAAGACTTTCTGTCAAGACTAATCATCACATCATTTGTTCAATAAACAATTATGTACAATGTTTTAACACTGTCAGTTACAATATTATTTGTTAACTTCAAGAATAATGGTACAACATTCAAGAGAGCTAAGATTGTCAATGTTTACTGAACAGAAAACTCATTGCTACTACTAATATATGCTAATTACAGTTGCACATGTGATCCATGTTAGTTTTTTAATACATTGTGCATCTAGGGGTCAACATTACCATATTGGTCCTAATATAATTTATACTGAACATGACATTTTTTGAGTCAGGATTATTTAAGTGGGTAATTATGTTTTGCTTATGCCAGATGCCCAAGAAACCAGCAGTCGACAGATTTCATTTTCACTGTCCTGTGTTCATCAGAAGAGGCCGTAGTCCAAAATGGCAACATAGCTACTCCTAATTAAAAACATTTAAAAATCTTAATGTTTCCAAACTTTTGACCTGTACTGTATAGGCCCACACACACACACACACACACACACACACACACACACACAGCCTATGTATGTATAAACACAGAGCTACAGCAAACAGATTATGGTGCCTGTATTTATGACAATGTTAATATTACTACTGTTATTCACATAACTACATACAGCAACAAGTAAAAACACTTACGTTGGAGTCTGTGTTACATTCCACACATCCTGTGATCCGCTGTGTCCGTTAAAAGTTGAAAACGTACAGTGGATAGGTAACAGTTAAGTGAATGCGACTATTTATGTGATTTGGTTTGCCATTTGGAGCTTACCTTGTTACTTCAACTGTATTGTTAAAAAAAAGACAGTCGCAAAAACGAAACTTTTACTGGCACAAACTAAGCACAAACGATTGAGCTTATTTTGGGTGAATTTAGAGCATGTGGGGGGGCTGGTGACGTCATCGTCTATAATTCAATGTCTAATACTTTAAAAACCGAAGCAGCACAAACGAAACATTTACCGACACAAACCAGCACAAACGAAGCACAAAAAAACAAGACTATTTGGGGTGAATTTGGAGCATGTGGGGGGGCTGAGTGACCTCAGAATGACCTATAAATATTCTTTTAATATCTAAAAAACCGAAGTAGCACAAACGAAAATGTTTACAGCACAAACGGAGCACAAACGATTGAGACTATTTTGCCGACGTTTTGCGTTTTGTGGGGGGCCAACTTCACGCAGGTCAATTGCATATGGAAGTGTATGACTGAGTACAAGTATGAGCCCAGTAAAGGGACTGGAATGTATGATGCGTCCTTAAAATAAAAGGAATACAGAATGTATGTAATATGAGCCCTATAAATAAGGGGACAAGTGTCAATTTGAATGTAATATGAGCCCTAAAAACTAAAAATAAAATTAAAGGGATACGATGAATGGAATAAATGTTGCCTAATAAAGAAGGTTTGTCTTTTATATGTTGAATAGATGTTGGGAATGAAAGCCTGTCTCTTGTGAAAATTTGGAAAGGAATTTCCTTTGTTAACACAGAGACAACTAAAAATGTTCAGAGATATTGACTTTGTAGGTTGTTTGACCATTCTTCAAATTGTAGAATTTGTGATTCAGATAGAGAGACTCAGCCTTTGCTGTGTAACTAATGAGGAGTATATATGCACTTTTCAGCAAAGAAAATATATTAAGGCCTATTTTCAACCTTCCATCAATATATGAGGCAGAAGATATCTGATGATTAGAGGCAAAGAGGGCACTTAAAAATTATTCTGGTTGTATAGTGGAGTTAAATCCAATGATAAAAAATATATATGTAAGAGTAAATATAATACAGTATAAACTGACAATAGGAAAAAGAATAAAAATGGTGAGACAACACTGCTGTAAAAAGTTAACTCTTAGCTGGCTGGACTAAATTTAGTCTTGGGCTGTTCTTTTCATGCAATGCAGGAAGCCTGAAGTAAAATGAACTAAACTTAGAAAGACTTGTGCCAGATCATAACTCCTAAACTAGACAGTAGCATAGACATTTACTTGACTTCATACAGATAATTTATACATAAAAGTTGTATAACTGTGCTTAGAGTTAAAGTTCATATCACAGTGACAAGTAAGAATATTGAAATTATAAAGAACTATAAAGTGATTGAATTCAATTTGGGAAATCACATTATCTGGACAAACAATAAAGCTTTGAGTCCAGTGTATTGCATTAAACTGAAGTCAACTATGTAATTGTATTTTAAACAAAGGTTGTATTTAAGATAAGTGTTGTTATATTACGTAAGGTATAATTATGGCAAACAATCCAGTGGAAATACTAAAATCTAGAAATCTACTGTGTAAATAATTTATTAATAAAATCTCAAAGAAACGAGAAAGCAAAATAAATAAATATATGCATTGTGTATTAAAAAATGAAGGTGAAACAAATTAGAAAAATTGTTTCAATATATTGGCTTTGCAGATTATTGTAGTAAGAAATAAATTAAAATAGTAAGAAATACATTTATTCTCTAAATTTAATGATTAATCTAAGTGAATGATGATAAAATTATTTGTCATTCTTTATATGCCAAGTAAAAATAACAGTGAAAGAAATAAAGACTCAGCTAATCTAAGAAAAAGCTGCGGTTATTGTTGTTTGGCACTATTTGGATACAGAGTGACCCTAAAAGTAAATTGACAACATATAGGAAAATTTGTATATGGTATAATAATTATTACAATTAAAGTGCATGTTATAGGAGAGGATATGGGAAATAATAAATAAAAATAATGTAATTTTTTTTGGAAGATCATGTTATTAAAACAAATAAATGTTGTTACAAAATTTTATACATTGATACATTTTTCCTAATTAGGATTAAAATATCCATTGTGTAGAGAACTTATATATAAGCTCTCAAGCAAATGGCAAAAGAGAACCAAAGATATGATGACAAAATGGCCTAAGGAAAGGACATTTGATGTAGCGTTGTGCGAGGAAATGGAAACTTTGATAAAAAATTATAAAACTAAAGAGTAAAAAAGAAAAAAAAGAGAAACAAAAAGGGAAAGAGAGAGAGAGAGAGAGAAATGCTAGCACTGTTCAAAAAGGAGGAAATTCTCTGAAAAATATAAGAAGGTGGGCACAGGGAAGAGAAAAAGGCTACAAACTAAAAACAAATGTGCAACCATACAAATCAGAATCCTGTCAATTTGTTAGAGAGAGATGCATTATGTAAATTGGGAAAGTTTTTGGGAATTGCAATAATGCTAGGAGGGCTATTGTTTTGTTGTGTACTTCCTTCATGGAGGTCATTAGTTATCAAAGCCACGGTTAAGCAAATGGAAATGTAAGATGTCAAGAAAATGGGAAAGAGAAATTAAAAAGAAAGGTAAAACTGACTAATAAGAAAATTATATTTTTTAAACTTGAGTATGAAAAGTAAACCATAAATGTGACTTCACATTCATGTGTCTGTTTTACGTTCTGTCTGGTCCAGTTTATGAGAGAATACATTTTTTTAAATTAAAATTAAAAAATTAAACACTATACAGTCTTGTGTCTAAATGTAAGAACCAATGATTATTTGTTTTGTTTTTGATTTTCTATGTGTTTAAGTATGTCTGGAGAACAAATTTACATGTGAGTTGCAACTTTATCGGAGTAAACTTGATCAACCAACAAAACTAAGATAGGTAGAGTCTATTATTTTTGTTAGGGACTGTCTGATGGAGAGACTGAGACAGATGTTGGTAGTGTCCATAATAAACAAAGAACTATGACCCCTTACTCTGTAAGGATGGCACCAATAATAGTCTACAGAACCTTGTCTCTCTTGGTGTCTCCACTCAGACAGGGGCGCCCCAAACTTAGAAAAGATAGATAGCAGATTGTTTTAATTAAGATTAGATTTTTTTTCTTTATTTTCTTGTTTAACATACACAGTGAAGGCATTGGTTGATCATGGGTACACTGAGAGCTGCCTTTGAGACTAGAATTAAAGAAAATTAAGAATGATTTGGATCATTTCATGTTCTCTGCAGTTTCAATTTGCTAAAGTTGTGCTCTTAATACCTGTTTTCTGATCTTTATGTGTGGCAACCTTGCCATTTTGTGATGCTTTTTCTTGGGTTTTTTATGTGACCAATCATGCTAGATAAAATGGAAAATAAAGTTCCAACCTTCAATAAGGAGGAAGAACTAAGCAAACATTGTAAACACTTTTGCTCAGAAGCTCTGATATCTAACAAAATAGAACTTTTTTTCCTTTTGGAACTGCATAAAATGGAAAATGTTATTCATGCTAGAAATTCTGATTTGAAGATTTAAGAAATATCTGTGATGTATTTGACTAAAAAATTATTGATATATGCTAAGGAAAAAAATTGGTCATGGGTAGCAGGTGAAACCCATAGAAATGTTAAGATTAAATTGAACATTGTAAATTCCTCAACTATGAATGTTAATAACTTCATATTCATGCATCTATTCTGTGTGTGTCTTTGATACTAACTAAATTTTACCCTTTCTTTTGTCATCATTATGTGTATGTTGTTTCAGTAAACTGATTCTGGAATAAGTCTCTCACCATTACAGATGGCTGGGCCAGATGATTTATTGAAGTTGCTAATATTGCAGGAGGAAGTCTGGGATTAAAAAAAAAAGAGAGAGAAAAAAAAAGACTAAGAATGATGTGGGCTTTTATACGATTGATCCTCCCGATCACATGACTGCTGGTAATAATTACTAATTTGACATTTCAAATGTGGATTCAAATTTCTCTGGATAAGTTGATTTCAGTCTTATATGACTAACCAGAATACCATCAATGGGTTCAATACCCATGTCTAAATTGTTCTGAGGGTCTAAATTGAAATCCAGCATGAGAAAGTAATCATAAGCGAGTTAATTGACTTTAAAAAAGACAAAGAAAAAAAGAGGGGATTACAGTAATAAGATGACAGGACTACAAGATAGGTGTTGTATAATTATCACTATTTTCACTGTTGAAGAATAACTTAAATATATTATTGTGAGATTCTAAAATGAAAAAGAAGGAATTGCTGTAATAAGAATAGAAACAGTGTGAAGGAGTGGAATGTCCCCCTCCTAATTCCTCCCCCGCCCTCTCTCTCACTCTCAGTTTAAGTTTTTGAAGTGTGCTAAAGGCACATCTCTAAATTGTTTTATTTTCTTTTGATTTTATTTTATGGTATATGAAAAATGATGTGATTTGACAATAATGTTAGACACAGTGATATGAAGGAGAGGTTCAAAAAGCTTTCCTCATCATGATTAAAGATTTTATATATTCAGAGGGCAATTTGAAGTTGTGTTTTTACTAAAGATAAGAGATTAAGTTGAACGTTCATCTGAAAGAATAAATGTAGGTCAAAAACTATCTAGAGACTATTATTGAATTATGGTGATGTTTTTAATTTAAGCCTCCTAGAAGTTTGATAGAGGCTAAATTTATTTTGTTTTGTTCTGATGTTAGTCTCCACCGTGATACATGGTCTTTTGTGATGTTTGCTAAAGGAGCAGAAATACAACTTGAATGAAAATGTATGATCTGTAAATGAGTTCAATTGTAGCATTCTTACATTTACTCTTAATTTGGACAATTTTAATAGATTGTTAAATTTTGAATAATGCTTTTTGAATTTAGCCATGTTTTGAATTGTCTCCATATTTAAGCAGTTGTAGATGGTTCCATTGGCTGTGACGGTTCTCAGGTGATACTCCTTGAAACAAAAGAAAATATCTGTTTACTGATATCAAATTGTTAAGCACTGGCTAATAGGACTGAGCAGTATCGAGACCAGTGGCAAGAGGTGAAGACCCAATGACGGGTAAGACTCTCTAATGGCAAGAAGGGGGGGGGGGGGCAACCTAAGGCAGGGCATCACCACCCTGGAAACCTGCCCAAAAAGGGAGGTGTTATATGGTTTAAGGAAGTGGATGGATGCTTTTAGGTCAGAAGCATCAAAAGGGAGGTCTAGAAGAAACCTGCCTGAAAATTGTGAGTTCCTCTCAACCCAGCTGCATTTTAATAACTGCTTTACTAAAACAACTTATCACAGTGTTAAATACCAAGCATTCTGTCACTGTGCCATCAGGGGATCATACCCTGTGTAGAAGATTATTTATAGATTGGTTTTAAGGATAAAGTTTTGAGAACCGTTGCAGACAAAGGAGTGCCTGACTTATTGAAGTATTATTAAACAAACCTGGGAATGTTTGTATGATGAAGAATTAAGATTGAAAAAGTATGTATTACTTCAACTTATGCTTTTATTGAACTCATGTACATTTTAATATTAATGAAGAAAAAGAAAACATGGTGGTGACCAAAGATTTACATTTCTTGTGTTGTTTGCTTAAAACAATTTAAATAGAATTATTTAAGTAATGGGGTGCACGATTGGCTAAAATTAATATAATGATTAGAATAACAATCCTTGTGGAAGGAATAATATTCTGTTGAGTGATATCATTAGTAAAATTATTCTTGATCTGTGCAACAGTGAAGCAGATGACATTGATCAATGTGAACGGTCCAATGCAATGACACCTACTCTGGATGGACAGAAATACCAGATTGGGGGGAAATTGATTCCTCCAATGAAGATATGTATGAGGAAATGAATAATGAGCCATACCCTGGGTGTAAGTGCTAGCCGAACCTCTTCCCAAAGGGTGACCCTCTACGATGCGCAAAGTATCTGGGTTTAAGATATCTACACTTCAAAAAAGAACTCTTAATATGATAATGAATATTTTGTTTTATGTTTGATATACTCTACATGACTGTGACAACCACAGGCAAGGCTGAACCAATTGCACGCTCATGCTTACAGTATAACATGCTTATAGGTTTTATTTATTGAATGAAGGAATAATGAGACAGAAACTTTTACTTCATTCTTAATCAAACTTGGACGGAGACGTTTGATTCGTGAATCTCCACCGGACTGCGGTTGCATAATCTGGTCATTGGTGGTGAAGCTGTGTGATTTAACTAAGTCGCTGGAAAACATAAATGAGGAGATTGAATTATGAAACTGCACTCTGAATAAGGACAGTGAAGGTGGGACTTATGTAAGTCCCAGAGGGGAGATATGTAGAATATTTTTATCAAGTTGAGTATAAATTAATCAAGTATAATCAATGTTAATATAGCCATTTTATTCTACAATTATTTCTGATGGTCAAGCATGAATCTTAGTGTGTGTGTGGAGAAGCCTGGGTAGGAAAGGAATGTGCTCACATATAGTAAACTGCTCTCATGACTGTGGAGAAAATATATGGTAAAGTTCCTCCACAGGTGTCTCCCGTCCACTTCTTAAAATAAACAGACTGGAGTCAAAGAATAGGGTGATGGATGATGGTGACCTGTATGGAATGTATTGGCCACTCCTTGGTAGATGATATGTATTTAAGTGGGTGCAAACCATTTTGCTGGAGTTGTTGTGCTTGGAGCAACTCTGCTTTTTTATCTCTGATAATAAAGTCTATCTTCTGGCATCAAAACCCCAAGACTTCAAGAGTGATGTTTCACAAAGGTAGCAGAAACCACAACAGTGTGCAACCACTCATTCAGGTTTGTGCTGAGGAGCCGAGACAGAGTCCCGGCCATCACAGTGGGTAGTTCAGTGTTGTGGCAGGAGGGACACAATCAGGGTACAGATCCCTCCATCAGGGAACGGGGGTTACGACAGTAACCTAGACATTCCCTATCTGTCACTCACGCAACGTTGTGTTGATGTAGTGACACTAGGGGTCCCTATATGAAATGCCACAAACAGCTAAACTGCGTTACATGGATCGGCGGTGCAGGTGCAGGCAGGACACTGTGTGCCAAGTAACAAGTGCACTGGCCCCATCGTAACCTTCCCAATGCCCTGTGCACGTCGTATGGACCCTCGCCCCCCGAAAGCATAAAAGGGGGGGGGGGGGTCATATGTGCCCACAATAGGAACAGACCGCACCAGCTGATTCGGCCTTTTCTTTTCTTTCTTCTCCCGGAGAAAGAACTCGCTTGATTCCAGCTGGGACCAAACGTATTCGCATCGGGGTAGGTGTCCTTGGAAAAAGACACCGCAGAGATCACACCCTGCCCAAAGGGGAGGTAATTGTGTGGAAATATGTCACATGGTCTTACCAAGTCTTGTCGGCAGTGTCACATGTGGAGAAGTCCCCGTGGTAGGTCCTACCCAGAGGGGATGGAGCTCTACAAACACGGCGACCGGTGGCAGAGGGAACTCTGCCCAAGGGGAGACACTGGTCTACCATCAGGGAGACCATACCGTGGAAGATTATGTCATATGGGGTTACCCACAGGGAACCAACGCATATGGGGCACCTATCCCAGTACAAGAGCTGACCTGAACAGGGCATACTGACACAAGTACTGGGCCTGGCATCAAATTCCTCCGCCGAATTTGCTTGCCACAGGTGCTGAGGGAGGAATCCAGGGTTCACCGATCCCGGGAATTCACATGGATGAAAGAATGCACGTCTTCCCCTGGGGAAGGGGAAAGGCACTTGTGTGCCAGCGGTATACCCAGCCAGTTGTCCTGCCACTTACCTGTTCGTACCTTACAACACACGGGACGAAACCGGCTCAACCCAGAGATTGTAGAACCTTGTGAAGGTATTGAGTGTTGCCTAGCCCACTGCTCTACAGATGTCTGTTAGAGAGGCGCCGTTGGCCAAGGCCCAGGAGGAGGCTACACTCCTAGTAGAGTGCACTCGTAATCCCAGAGGGGATGGTGCACCCTGGGCCTGGTATGCCAACGCTATGGTGTCCACAATCCAGTGGGCAAACCTCTGTTGGAGACAGCGTTCCCCTTCTGCTGTCCCCTGAAACAGACAAAGAGTTGCTCGGAGCATCTAAAGCTTTCCGTGCGGTCCAAATAGTTACGCAAAGTGCGTACACCGCTGCCTCTCTCCCGGATGAGCTAAATACTTTTTATGCTCGTTTTGAGGGAAATAACACCGCCCTTGTGGAGAGAGCTCTCGCGGCCGAAGCTACAGAGGTTAGTTCACTCTCCGTCTCTGTAGCGGATGTAACCCGATCCTTCCGACGGGTGAATATCCGCAAAGCCGCGGGCCCAGACGGCATTCCGGGCTGTGTCATCAGAGCATGCGCGAACCAGCTGGCTGGTGTTTTTACAGACATTTTCAACCTTTCCCTCTCTTTTTCTATAGTCCCCACATTAAAACATCCACCATTGTGCCTGTTCCAAAACAATCAAAAATAACTTGCTTAAATGACTGGCGTCCTGTTGCTCTGACCCCCATCATCAGCAAATGCTTTGAGAGACTAATCAGAGATTACATCTGCTCTGTGCTGCCTCTCTCTCTTGACCCGTTGCAGTTTGCTTACCGCAACAACCGCTCCACTGATGATGCCATTGCATCTATACTACACACTGCTCTCTCCCACCTGGAAAAAAAGAACACTTATGTGAGAATGCTGTTTGTAGACTACAGCTCAGCATTCAACACCATAGTGCCCTCCAAGCTAGATGAGAAACTCCGGGCTCTGGGCTTAAACAGCTCGCTGTGCAGCTGGATCCTGGACTTCCTGTCAAGCAGACGCCAGGTGGTTAGAATGGGCAGCAACATCTCCTCATCACTGACCCTCAACACTGGAGCCCCGCAGGACTGTGTTCTCAGCCCACTACTGTATTCCTTGTACACACACGACTGTGTGGCAACACACAGCTCCAATGCCATCATTAAGTTTGCTGATGACACGACGGTGGTAGGTCTGATCACTGACAATGATGAAACAGCCTACAGAGAGGAGGTGCACACTCTGACACACTGGTGTCAGGAGCACAACCTCTCCCTCAACATCAGTAAGACAAAGAGCTTGTGGTGGACTTCAGAACAAAAGACAGAGAACACAGCCCCATCACCATCAATGGAGCACCGGTGGAGAGAGTCAGCAGCTTCAAGTTCCTGGGTGTCCACATCACTGAGGAACTCACATGGTCCATCCACACTGAAGTCGTTGTGAAGAAGGCTCATCAGCGCCTCTTCTTCCTGAGATGGCTGAGGAAGTTTGGAATGAACCACCACATCCTCACACAGTTCTACACCTGCACTGTAGCGAGCATCCTGACTGGCTGCATCTCCGCCTGGTACGGCAATAGCACCACCCACAACCGCAAAGCACTGCAAAGGGTGGTGCGAACTGCCAGACACATCATCGGAGGTGAGCTTCCCTCCCTCCAGGACATGTATAACAGGCGGTGTGTGAAAAAAGCTCGGAGGATCATCAGAGACTCCAGCCACCCGAGCCATGGGCTGTTCTCACTGCTACCATCAAGTAGGCGGTATCGCAGCATCAGGACCCGCACCAGCCGACTCCATGATAGCTTCTTCCCCCAAGCAATCAGACTTTTGAACTCCTGATCTCCCACGATCAAAATACATCAGCACTGCACTTTATTACCCTTACTCTTATATCTCACACTGGACTGTCATAAATTATATTATTATTATATTATATTCTCTCTTAACAACTGACTATCAACCGACAGCCTGAATGTCAATACAGTACAATACTGTACATTCTATATATACTATATATACTTTTTTATATATTTATATTTTTTATTTTGATTGAATAATGTGTATCTATATAGTGCGTATTGTATACTGTACAGTGAATGTTATTATTTGTATATTGTTGAGTGTAATTATGTGTATATCAGATGTTTAGATTGTGCTGTGTTAATTTGATGTTATTGTAAATTGGTACTGTCTCATCACTGGCATGACTGCTATGTTGATCGGAACTGCACCCAAGAATTTCACACACCATTGCACTTGTGTATATGGCTGTGTGACAATAAAGTGATTTGATTTGATTTTGATTTACCGGACACAGCAAAGACAAGGCTGGGTCTGCCTCCTCCCGAGGCAGCGCTTGTAGGTTCAATACTTGATCTTTAAAGGGGGCAGTGGGAACCTTGAGCACATAGCCCGGCCGGGGTCTCAGGATCACGTGAGAGTACTCTAGGCACTTATCACTGACAGAGAATGCTTGCAGGTCCCCAACCCTCTTGATGGAGGTGAGCGCAGTCAGGAGGGAGGGCTTTCAGTTTAACTGACTCTAAAGGCTCAAAGGAGGCTCCCTGTTGGCCCAGCAGGACCACAGAGAGGTCCCATGAGGGAATGAGGTGCAGCCTAGGAGGATTCAACCTCCTGGCACCTCTAAAGAACCTGATGATCAGGTCGTGCTTCCCTAAATAATTACCGTCCACTGCAACGTGATGTGCTGCTATAGAGGCTACATACACCTTCAATGTGGAGGGGGACAGCCACCCTCCAACCTCTCCTGCAGGAAGGAAAGCACCAACCTGACTGCACAACTCTGTGGGTCTTCGCCTCGGGAAGAACACCAATTCGCGAATAGGTGCCACTTTAAGGTGTACAGTCGCCTGGTAGAAGGGGCTCTGGCCTGAGTGATAGTGTCTACCACCATGGGTGGTAGGCCGCTCAGATCTTCCACGTCCCATCCAGGGGCCAGACATGGAGGTTCCAGAGGTCTGGTCGCGGGTGCCAGAACGGACTGAATCGTGTAGCTGAGTCGGATCATTCTGGCCAACCATCACGATTTTAACCATGCCTCCAAACTTCGGGAGAGGGGCACCAAGGGGACAACCACTGCTGACATACCCGTGGAACAGGCGCGGCGGGGCGGGGCAGGAAGTGCTACATCGTGGGGCCCTGTGTCCCAATCTCACTGTACAGGGAGAGACGTTAAAGCACTTACCTCCCTCCGCATACCCAATGTAGGACTGGTCAGCGATGGGGGAGGAGGCTGAGCATCCTCGTAGCCTGCAACAACCACCTGTGCGTGGGTGTGTGTGTGTGTCACGGCCGGGTGTGAGGATGCAGGAAGCCCACACCTGCAATACACTGGCCACAAATGCTCGACTCACAGCTGTCGTAAGAACGATGGCCGAAGGCATTGAGTGTATGACCCAGAGAGTGAGGAAAGCGCTCTTTTTTTGAAAATGCCAAGGATTCTCCCTCCACTGGGGGATGGAGTGGTCTGTCTAGCACCTCCAAATGTGGCGCGAGTCAGCTCACCTCTGGGACAGCCATTTCAGGGGCGCTTAGAAGCCTTCCTAGGGTTCTTGGTTGTGAGCCATGAGACAGGGGCGTCAACTTCCTGCGGGGAGCTCTACGCCGGAGCCGAGCCACTGGCTCAGGCTGTGTTGGAGCCGATGTTGCCGCCACAGGAAGGTCACCATGCCAGGGCAAGATGTGCTGGATGGCCTCCGTCTGCTGCTTTACCGTCGAAAACTGATGTGCGAAGTCTTCGTCGGTGTCGCCGAAAAGGCCAGCCTGGGAAATGGGGGCGTCCATGAAGCGAACCTTGACGGCATCCCTCATCTTGACCAGGTTGAGCCAAAGAAGGTGCTCCTGGACCACCAACGTGGACATCGCCTGCCCAAGAGCCCATGCTGTGACCTTCGTCACCCGTAGGGCGAGATTAGTCACCGAGCACAGCTCCAGAATTACTCCTGGGTCAGGACCACCCTCATGCAGCTCTTTTAATGCCTTGGCCTGGTTTACCTGCAGGAGGGCCATGGCATGCAGAGCGGAGGTGGCCTGCCCAGTGGCATTGCAAGCCTTCGCCATCAGAGATGATGTAGTCTTACAGGCCCTGGACGGGAGCCTTGGACAGTTCCGCTAGGTGGTGGCGCTTTGTGGGCACAAGTATACCGCAATCGCCTGCTCTACCTGGGGAACGTCCGTGTATGCCCCAGGTGGTGAGAACAGCAGAACTCAAAGTTCTTCATGCACCTCCAGGATGAATGGAACTGGGGCGGGGCGCAGCCGTGAGCAGCACTCAGAGCCCAGGAACCAATCGTCAAGCCGCGAGGGTTCAGGGCAGGGTGGAGGGTTCCATTCCAGCCCAACACTCGCAGCCATCCGGGCAAGCATGGCCACCAGATCCGCGTCAGGCTCAGACTGCGCGACTGCACCTGAAGGTGGGAGCCCAGTCGAGCCCTCTGTGTCCAACTGGATCAGCCCACTCTCTGATGCTGTGATCGAGAGCTCATCCTCTTCCCGAGCCCCGAATGAGACATCGAACTCACCCTGAGGCGAGCCGGCTGTCTCATCCCAGAACTCGACCAGGGCAAACAAGCGTACTGGGGAATGGGAGGTCCGTGGGGGATTACCCGTTGGAACCACTCCCATTGAGGTCCTCAAATCGCCCCCAGCGCTAACCGATGCGGCCTCATACCCGTAGGTAAAAGGACCGGGGCGGGGAGCGGCTGGAGTGGCTTTCCCTCTTAAGCCACTCCAGCCGCTCCCCACCCCAGCGACTGCAACATTGCCATGGTCACGCTCTCGCAGTGAGAGCATGAGCCATCCATGAATGCTGTCTCAGCGTGTCTGAGCCCAGACATGCGAGGCAGCAATCGTGACTGTCAGAGGTGGAGAGGTAACGACTGCAACCAGGAAATATACACAGACAGAAAGGCATCTTTAAAAATACGCTCTCTATCAGTGCCCATTCTTTTAGGGAATATATACTCTTTTAAGGAGAAATATACTATTTTAGCTGTCGAAGTGCCCAGGGATGTTCTCCGCACTTATCTGTGCGAGAGATGGAGAAACCACTGTGATGTACTGTGAAATCCAACAGTCGCAGAGATTGCTTGCTTTCTACAGATGCGAATGGATTGGCAGTGGAATACATCAACACTGCTCAGTTCCAAAGAAAATATCTGAATGAGTGGTTGCACACCAGCTCCTTTTATACCCGTATGTCCGGGGGAGTAGCATGCAAATTCCACTCGCCAATTTTCATGGGCTTTTTCTCAAAGATCAGAGGTGTTTAGGGCTCCCAAGAGTGACCCCTAGTGTCACTACATCGAAACAATGTCGAGTGAGTGACAGATAGGGAACAGTATTTTTTCTTCTAAAACAATCCTTGAAACATTTGCCACACCAGGAACTACAAGCAACCCTACACCAAACCTGTCAACTGCTGCCAAAAAAAACAACAACTGTAATTAATTTTTCAGGCAACATTATAAGCATGAACCCTAAAACAACTTGTAAAAATCCAGACACTACTCTTTCTACCCTAAATACATTTGAAGTCAGAAGTTTACATACACTTAGGTTGAAGTCATTAAAACTCATTTTTTAACCACTCCACAGATTTAATATTAGCAAACTATAGTTTTGGCAAGTTGTTTAGGACATCTACTTTGTGCATGATACAAGTAATTTTTCCAACAATTGTTTACAGACAGATTGTTTCACTTTTAATTGACTATATCACAATTCCAGTGGGTCAGAAGTTTACATACACTAAGTTAACTGTGCCTTTAAGCAGCTTGGAAAATTCAAGAAATGATGTCAAGCCTTTAGACAATTAGCCAATTAGCTTCTGATAGGAGGTGTACTGAATTGGAGGTGTTCCTCTGGATGTATTTTAAGGTCTACCTTCAAACTCCTTGCTTCTCTGTTTGATATCATGGGAAAATCAAAAGTAATCAGTCAAGACCTCAGAAAAAAATAATCTCGTTCATCCTTGGGAGCAATTTCCAAACGCCTTAAGATACCACGTTCATCTGTACAAACAATAGTACGTAAGTATAAACACAATGGGACCACGCAGCCATCATACTGCTCAGGAAGGAGATGCATTCTGTCTCCTAGAGATGAACATAGTTTGGTGCGAAAAGTGCAAATCAATCCCAGAACAACAGCAAAGGACATTGTGAAGATGCTGGAAGAAACAGGTAGACAAGCATCTATATCCACAGTAAAACAAGTCTTATATCGACATAACCCGAAAGGCTGCTCAGCAAGGAAGAAGCCACCGCTCCAAAAGCGTCATAAAAAGCCAGACTACAGTTTGCAAGTGCACATGGGGACAAAGATCTTACTTTTTGGAGAAATTTCCTCTGGTTTAATTAAGCTAAAATTTAACTGTTGGCCATAATGACCATCGTTATGTTTGGAGGCTTGCAAGCCGAAGATCACCATCCCAACCATGAAGCATGGAGGTGGCAGCATCATGTTGTGGGGGTGCTTTGCTGTAGGAGGGACTGGTGCACTTCACAAAATAGATGACATCATGAGGAAGGAAAATTATGTGGATATATTGAAACAGCGTCTCAAGACATCAGCCAGGAAGTTAAAGCTTGTTCGCAAATGGGTTTTCCAAATGGACAATGACCCCAAGCAAACCTCCAAAGTTGTGGAAAAATGGCTTAAGGACAACAAAGTCAAGGTATTGGGGTGGCCATCACAAAGCCCTGACCTCTATCCTATAGAAAATTTGTGGGCAGAACTGAAAAAGTGCATGTGAGCAAGGAGGCCTACAAACCTGACTCAGTTACACCAGTTCTGTCTGGAGTAATGGGACAAAATTCCAGCAACTTATTGTGAGAAGTATTGTGGAAGGCTACCCAAAACATTTGACCCAAGTTAAACAATTTAAAGGCAATGCTACCAAAATACTAACAAAGTGTATGTACATTTCTGACCCACTGGGAATGTGATGAAAGAAATAAAAGCTGAAATAAATAATTCTCTCTACTATTATTCTGACATTTCACATTCTTAAAATTAAGCCGTGATCCTAACTGACCTAAAACACGGAATGTTTTCTATGATTATATGTCAGGAATTGTGAAAAACTGAGTTTAAATGTATTTGGCTAAGGTGTATATAAACTTCTGACTTCAAACGTAACTATTCACAGGCAAATCTAGTGCAAACCTCAGTTATCAATATTTCCACTTCAGAAACAACCAATGGAACATTATCAAGGCCAATATCTACAGGCTATTCTACAACACATCTGTCAACAAATGGATCCTCAACCAACAAAGGTGTCACAGAGCCAACCCCATATTCTGAATCATCAACGACTACAGTGGTCTCATCACATGACAAAGTTCCTACTGAAACAACATCAACTCTCCAAAGACCCACAGAGTCAACCAAAACTATTTCAATCATCAACAACATCGGTACAACTGCAGAGTCAGCTACAGTCCAAAAATTCCCATCCCAACCTGCCACTAAAAAATTTCATCAACAACTTTATATACAGGAGAATACATTCAGACCCACTTCAGGTATCTATTATGGCACCAACTTCACAACCAAGAAACACATCTACAACTAAAACTCGCACCTCCATTATTGCTGCAATCACCACCTACATGACTGGTAGCAACACAACTGATGTAAACACATCCACATCAAATAACTTTATATCAATATCCAGCACTGAGTCCTTCACGAATGTTTCAAATAAAATTGCAGCAGACACAACAACTGAAACCTCGACCAAAAGTAATGTCACAGAGCTGACCTCATTTTCTGAATCATCAACGACTACAAATGCCTCATCATATGAAGAAATAAGTACTGAAACAACATCAAATATCACAAGACCTAAAGAATAAACAAAAACAACTTCAGTCACCATCAACAACATTGGCACAACTGCAGAGTCAACTACACCCCAAAAGGTCCCATCACAACCTGCCACTGCAAACACTTCAATAACTAACAATACAGGATCTGTGTATACAGGACCATATAGTCTAACCCACTCAACAATCACAGACCCAGTAACAGAAAATTTACCACTTCAGACATCTATGATGTCAACAACTTCACAACCTAGAAACACGTCTACAACTAAGAATCACAACTCCATTACAGCTACAGATACTCCCATCTATCCAACAATCACCTCAAGTGGTCTTAACATGACTGGTAGCAACACAACTGATGTAAACACATCTACATAAAAAAAAATGTGATGTCAATATCCAGCACTAAGTCCTTCATGAATGTTTAAAATAAAATCGCAGCAGACACAACAACTGGAACCTCGACCAAAGAGCTGATTCCATTTTCTGAATCACCAATGACTGTAACTGCATGATCACATGAATAAATAAGTACTGCAACAACATCAACTATCAAAAGACCCACAGAATCAACAAAAATAACTTTGGTCGCCATCAACAACATAGGCGCAACTGCAGAATCAACTACACCTCAAACTGTCCCATAACAACCTGCCACTGTAAACACCTCAACAACTAATAATACAGGATCTGTGTATACAGGAGCATATAGTCTAAACCACTCGACGATTACAGACCCAGTGACAGAAAATTCACCACTTCAGACATCTATGATGTCAACAGCTTCACAACCTAGAACTGTAGAATATCTACGAATGAGAATTACAACTCCATAACAGCTACAGATACTCCCACCTATCCAAGTGATCTTAAGATAATTGGAAGCAACACAACTGATGTAAACACATCCACAACAAATAACATGATGTCAACCTCCAGGACTGAGTTCTCCTTGGAGATGTCAACTCAAATTGAGGAAATTGCAACAGGCACAAATTCATCCATCTTCACAACAGTCAGACAAGCAACCTCAGGACAAGCTTTGACTCTGGATCACCATACAACCAGAAGCACAACCGAGGCCAACACATCCATTCATTCTTCAATTCAAGCAACTACAGACCCAATGAATACTTCTGTCAGCTACACTTCTGACTCGACATCAATCCAACAACCTCCAACTGAATTAGGAACTACTTCTTTAGGTCAACTGCAACACAACTGTTGAGAACAACCACACTAATTCAGTCCAGATCATCACAAACAATGCCAGCTTCTACATCAATTTCAGCAACCACCATCACTTAGCAAACCCCAGTAAGCAATATTTCTGCTTCTAAGACAACCCCTGAAACATTAGCCACACCAAGAACTACAAGCTGTTCTACAAAACACCTGTTAACTGCTTCCCAAAAACAACTGGAATGAATTCTTTAGGTGACACTATAAGCATGAACCATAAAACAACTAGTGAAGTTCTAGACACTGCTATTTCCACCCTAAATAACTATTCACAGGCAAATCTAGAGCAAACCTCATTTAGCAATATTTCCACTTCAGAAACAACCACTGGAACATTATCATCGCCAATATCTACAGGCTATTCTACAACACAACGGTCAACAAATGGATCCTCAACCAACAAAGTGTCACAGAGCCATCCCCATATTCTCAATTGATGACTATAACTGCTTCACTGGACACTAAAGCATTCTCTGTAAGATCAACTTTATCAACTACGGGCTCTTCATTCACAACCACTGATGCGTCTTCTACAACAACTGAAAGTGCTAATAATCATAACACATCTTCAGGGATAAATTCCACTGCTACAACATCACATCAGCTTGAGTTAGCAAACAATACTCAAGTCTCCATCACCAATAGTCCCAATAGTCTGACAAATTCTACGGACATGCCATACACACACCTGTCATCACAAATACTTCATTGATTATAAACACTGCAGGCTATTTGTATACAGGAGCATATGCAGCATATCAGCATCATGCAACTGGAATGTCTACTGAAATGATTTGGCCTATATCTGTTAATACTCCAGTGACTGAATCTATAACTCAAAATTCAGACACATTGCCTAGTATATCTACTACTTGCCTAGTACCATATACAGACTTTATAAAATCATGCCAAACAACATCTATGCCATTTCCAACACAACCTTCAGTGACTCATTCAGAACTTCAAAATCCACAATCACTGGTACCTCAGTTTGTAGAGACTTGGTAACCAGGTTAGACATTGCTGTAGGTGTTTCCTGTAAAGTTGACACTCTGAAACCAGTTATTAAATGATCTTGGTTGATGACTTGGGAAGGAGTTGATGTCTCAAGTGTTGTAGAGTTTGAGGAAATAAACACACTTGCTTTTTTGTGTTCCATCAGTTGTTGTGGACAGATATGTACCAGGCAATCCATTATCTGCACAGCATACAGTGGCCCAAAACATTTTTGGACACTTCAGTCACTTAAAAATTCATGTCTTTGCTTTATGTAACAAAATAAGATTTCTTTGCATTGTATATAAAAAAAAATAAAAAAATAAATACAAAGAAATCAAACCAAGTAGCATTTTTTCAAAGACAAATAGCGCAAGCACTCTTATAAAGTGAAACGAATCACAAAAAGAAGCTTGTTAGGTTTCAAATTATAAACAATTGATACATTTGGTCAAAATGAAGACATGCAGTATTGTAAAACTTATGATGAAACCATTGTTTTGTTTTTTTATATACAGTAATTTCAAATCAGATGATTGCAACACGCTCAAAAAAAAGTTGGGACAGTCGAGTGTTTAACATTCTCAATTGGAGATGGTCAGGACTGCAGACAGGCCAATCTAGCACCCACACTCTTTCCTGGGAAAGACGGTGCCGGATGGCAGTATATGTTGCTCCAAAACTTTTACATTTCTGTCTGCATTCATGGTGTTTTCATAGATGTGTGAGTTACCCATGCCATAGGCACTGACACACCCTTGGCCCATACAGACACTGGCTTTTGGACCTGATGCTAATGTCAGCTTGGATGGTCCTTTTCCTCTTTGGCCCGGATAACACAACAACTGTGTTTTTCACAAACTTTTTGAAATGTGGACTCATCGGACCAAAAAACACGGTTCCACTGTTCAACTTTCCATCTAAGATGAGACCGAATTCAGAGAAGTCAGCAGCGCTTCTGGACAGTGTAGATGTAGGGCTTCTGCTTTGCAGAGTAAAGTCTTAACTTGCATCTGTGGATGCAGTGGCGGTGTTGACTAACAAAGGTTTACTAAAGTTATCCCAGCCCATGTGTGATCTCTGATCCCTCAAGACAGTGACGTCTGAGGGATCAGATATCATGCGCATTCAGAAGTGTTTTTCGTCTTGCCCTTTACACACCAAGATTTGACCCGATTCCTTGAATCTTTTAACTATATTGTGCACTGTAGAGGGTGAAATGCCCAAAATTCTTTCAATTTGTCTTTGGGGAACATTGTTCTCAAAGTGCTGGATTATTTGCTAAAGCATCTCTTGGCAAATTGACAAGTCTCAAATGATCCTTGCTCTTAAAGGACTAGGCAGTTTTTAGAGGCTCCTTATACAGTATACAGTATTGCCTCATCTGTTTAACATCTCCTGTTTCACATTGCCTTGTTATTTCAACTCATCACATTGTTATTAGTGTTAAATTGCTCCTGTCTCAACTTTTTTGGAGCATGTTGCAATCATCTGATTTGAAATTACTGTACGGTTAAAAAAAAAAAAAAAAAAAAAAAAAAAAAGGTAAAAAACAATTTAATTCAAAATTAATGGCAAAACATCATATACAGTGCATCCAGAAAGTATTCACAGCACTTCACTTTTTCCACATTTTGTAATGTTACAGCCTTATTCCAAAATGGATTAAATTCATTATTTTCCTCAAAATTCGACAAATAATACCCCATAATGACAACGTGAAAGAAGTTTGTTTGAAATCTCTGCAAATGTATTACAAATAAAAAATGAAAAAAAAAAAAAAAAAATCACATGTACATAAGTATTCACAGCCTTTGCTCAATACTTTGTTGAAGCACCTTTGGCACTAATTACAGCCTCAAGTCTTTTTGAGTATGATGCTACAAGCTTGGTACACCTATTTTTGGGAGTTTCTCCCATTCTTCTTTGCAGGACCTCTCAAGCTCCATCAGGTTGGATGGGGAGCGTCGGTGCACAGTCACAGATCTCTCCAGAGATGTTCAATCGGGTTCAAGTCTGGGCTCTGGCTGGGCCACTCAAGAACATTCACAGAGTTGTCCCGTAGCCACTCCTTTGTTATCTTGGCTGTGTGCTTGGAGTCGTTGTCCTGTTGGAAGATGAACCTTCACCCCAGTCTGAGGTCCAGAGCACTCTGGAGCAGGTTTTCATCAAGGATGACTCTGTACATTTCTGCATTCATCTTTCCCTCGATCCTGTCTAGTCTCCCAGTTCCTGCTGCTGAAAAACATCCCCACAGCATGATGCTGCCACCACCATGCTTCACTGTAGGGATGGTATTGGCCAGGTGATGAGCGGTGCCTGGTTTCCTCCAGACATGACGCTTGCCATTCAGGCCAAAGAGTTCAATCTTTGTTTCTCATGGTCTGAGAGTCCTTCAGGTGCCTTTTGGCAAACTCCAGACGGGCTGTCATGTGCCTTTTACTGAGGAGTGGCTTCCGTCTGGCCACTCTACCATACAGGCCTGATTGGTGGAGTGCTGCAGAGATGGTTGTTCTTCTGGAAGGTTCTCCTCTCTCCACAGAGAAACGCTGGAGCTCTGTCAGAGTGACCATTGGGTTCTTGGTCACCTCCCTGACTAAGGCCCTTCTCCCCCAATCGCTCAGTTTGGCCGGGCGGCCAGCTCTAGGAAGAGTCCTGGTGGTTCCAAACTTCTTCCATTTAAGGATGATGGAGGCCACTGTGCTCATTGGGACCTTCAATGCTGCAGAAATTTTTCTGTAACCTTCCCCAGATCTGTGCCTCGATACAATCCTGTCTCGGAGGTCTACAGACAATTCCTTGGACTTCATGGCTTGGTTTGTGCTCTGACATGCACTGTTAACTGTAGGATCTTATATAGACAGGTGTGTGCCTTTCCAAATCATGTCCAATCAACTGAATTTACCACAGGTGGACTCCAATCAAGTTGTAGAAACATCTCAAGGATGATCAGTCAAATAACATGGTACAATGATCACACTCATGTTCTCAAGAAAGCAGCTTGGAAAATGGAGCCAGTACTGCCAACAGGACAAGTCATGCCCAAGTGGTGAGCCGCAGTTGACATACAACTGTCAACCCACAGACAAGACAAGGAAGGCAAGACAATGAAAAAGAGCCAGTGAGAAGGAAACTAATTAATTGGCCAAGATCTAACGATAATGAAGCATGGAGCAGACTAAACCAGGACCTGTGCTCCAACTTGGAGAATGCACTTAGCGAAAGGGGTGGAGGCCAAGCTTAACATGTTTAGTGACATTGTGTACAAAGAATGTGCAGTTAAATTTGGGGAAGCATCAGTGAGGAAGAGTGTTACCAGGGTGATGGGTAGGAGAAAAAAGGAAATACCTCAGCTGGTGAAAGAGTGGAGGCATCTTTGCAAGGCATGGAGAAGAGCAGATTAGCATGAGAAGGAGGGCTTGAAAGTATTGTGGGATGGCATAAGGGCTAGGTTTTTGGTTTTGAGGAGGGCATGGAGAATTTGACAGCAGAGAAGGAAGGAAGGAACATGAGAGGATGATGTTTTTCGATGTACCAGAATGTATTAAGAGCTTGGTAGGTAGTTGCTATGGGGACCGAAAAATATGTCATACAACACAGGAGTACACAACTGCTTGGTAGCAACTGGAAAAAGGAATTGCAATGGGATGTTCAATCTCTCATATCCTGTTCACAGCTGCATTCGAGATCATCCTAATTGGTGTCAGACAGATGGCCCGAAGAATGCATGTGCAATCTGGGGTAAGATTGACATATGGATGATGTCACAAGCATCCTACAAACTGCTGCATACACAAACAGAATCTTAATAAGGCTGAAGGAGTTTTTGGCATGGGCCAGGATGAAGATCATGTCAGCAAAATCGTGTAGCCTTTCTATTCGTTAGGGAATTAGAAGGGAACAGACATCGTTTGAGGTGGATGGAAAGCAAGAGCAAGAGATAATCGAAATGATCCAGTGTCCAGCTATGGGGGGTGGCAGGGAGACATCCCTGACTGCTGCCCCACCACCAGGGCATGTTTTGGGATTAATGGGGCAAAACATCCATGATGGGTGGCTCCCGGCTGATGACCCCATATCTGGATTACTGAAGGCAGTGGGGGAGGTGCAGCAGGCAGTAATGCCCAGCAGGTTTAGACATCTACCTGTACATTTTATTAGAAATGCATTTACTAGTGTTTATGAATAGAACCGTATTTTACAGTGAAAAAAAAAAAAAACTTTTGAGGGAATAAAGTTTCATTTTCCACATATTTGGACTTCATGTTTATCAGAACTGACACGCAAAGTGGCATATCAAACTAAACTAGAGACGCTACTCTTTACAACCAAACAGCTTTCAATTAAAAAACTTAAAGAAGTTTATTTTTGCACTTTTGCCCGTAGGAGTGCTTCACAGAAATCATGTCATGCTGTTGCATCACGTGACTCGGTGTGCCAGAATTTAACCCTTAAATGACAGTCTAGAGAGTTTCCGAACATTTTTCAGTTGTTTTAATTTAATTTACATTGTGCGTTGCGTATAGCGAAGCCAAAATACAACGTCCACACATGTGGATGTGGGGTCACACAAGGTTATTGTTGCTTTACAACTAAAGTGCTCACGTCACTTTTACTGTATTATCGCTGCTATAAAATTCACATACTATTACTGGATATTCTGAGTTCAATACAAGTTAAGCTCAATCAAAAGCATTATTTCTAAGACACTTAGGGTGTACTCACACTAGGCAATCTGAACCGTGCCATGGCCCATTTCAAGAGGTGGGCTCGGGCACAGTTCAGTTGGCTCAGGCACGGTTGCAATGTATATATATATATATATATATATATATATATATATATATATATATATATATATATATATATATATATATATAAATATACAGAATATTTCTATATTACACTGTCAAGATATATTATTTAGTTCTTTTCCAGTAGAGTAACAGCAGAAGTGAAGGGATTTACTTTGCATTAAAGCAAGAGAAATCTATGTTCTGAAAGACATCAATCAAAGTTGCAATGTACTGTACCTCCTTATTTACATGTAAATGAGGTCAATCATTGACACTGGTATGCTACCACACAACTTATCACTGCTAATGATTCAGTTATTTTGTGGTTTTTCTTGGACTGAGAATACAAATCATTGTTAAATGTTACGTCATGTGATGGACCTAATATATATGAGTTGAAAGGGATGATTGTGTGACACTAATATTGGGACTATAATCCAAACCAATGCAGGAGAATCTGCACTCCATCACACTAAAGCTAAGTGGATTGGGTGAGTTTGAATTCTTATTATTATTGTTTTATTTTGCAGAACTTTTCAGAATGAAAAAATGCAAAAGCAGTAATGTGAGGAGAAATGTATATGAATAAATATTTAATAACAATAAAATATGAATATATATATATATATATATATATATATATATATATTATCATCACAATATGAATGCAATATTGTGAAATATTGACTGTATCAAATTGTAGACAACAATGTCAGGTTCAACATGACAACATTAATAGTTGAATTAAGATATCAGGAATATTAATTAACTTAATAAGATTTATTAAAGCAGTAGTTCATCCAAAAATGAAAACTGCCATCATTAACTCACATCACTGCAAACCCATGCAATGTCATATTTGCCTGTGGAACACAAAAGAAGAATTTTTGAAGAATCTTCACGTAGTTCTTTTCTGAGCTCGAAAAATAACAAAACAAATCACCATAAAAGTAGTTCATAGGACTTGTGCACTATATTTCAAGTCTTCTGAAGACATATGATTTATTATTTAGATGTACAATGAATATAAATTGTTATTCAATATTAATTTTTGTCACCTCTGAAGCCTTGAAATCTAGTTGAGGCCAAACTTGCAAAATGCTAGTTCAAATACGCATGACTGGAAATGAGATTTTGTGTAAATAACATGTACTGTGTATTTTTATTTGTATACAGTCTTATTTTGTGTACATTGTATACTGTATATTGTATATTATTATGTGTATATTGTATATCGTGTTGTGTAACAAGATGTGTAAACTGTGTTATGTGTAAATCATATGTTTATTGTAATTGTCATACTGCTATGTTGCTTGGAACCTCACCCAAGACTTTCACCCACTGTTGCACTTGTGCATATGGTTGAGTGACAATAAAGTGATTTGATTTGATTTGATTTGATGTGGACACCCCATTCTAATCAACAGGTTTGACTACTCATTAATTCCAGTGAAAACAAATCTTAATATTACGCCATACAATACAATCTGAAGAATTAAGTGCTTTCAAATTTGTGCCAACACTTAAGGGAGGGACATTTTTCATTTTGTTAACATTAGCATGTTTCCATACAAGGTCTTACCACTGATTATGCTTAAGCAGACAACGTGTGTGGTCATGTAATTGCATTAAATGTCTTTCCTTTATCGGTGTAAGGTCAAAAATGGCTTCAGAATAAATCGATCGACACAGGTTGATTTTTTCCCATTACTCCGATTTCGGGTTGCATGTAAACACCTTTACTGGTGTTCTTTCCAGCTTATACAATGTACGTAAGTGATGTGCACATGCCTCTAAGTTTTGACGTCAAAAGCAGAGAATAATGTGATTATTTATGAGATTCAAATCTCATGTAAACATAGTTCCCTATCTGTCACTCACTCGACGTTGTGTCGATGTAGTGACACTAGGGGTCACTCTTGGGAGCCTGAGACACCTCTGGTCTTTCATAAAAGGCCAATGAAAATTGGCGAGTGGTATTTGCATGCCACTCCCCCGGACATACGGGTATAAAAGGAGCTGGTGTGTAACCACTCATTCAGATTATCTCTTCGGAGCCGAACGGTCATGCTCACTGAGCTGAATTCCCACGACTGTTCATTCACCTCTGCTGGATCTAATGGCACATTTCAGTGGCTTCTCCCCCATGTGCACTGGTGCACTGCAGAGAATGCCCCTGGGCGCTTCGGCAGAAATAAAAGAGTATATTTCTCTAAAAGAGTGGCACACACGGAACGTCTTTTTAAAGACGCGTCTTTCTTAAGTTGTTTTTCCGATTGTGTGTTATTCCTGGTTGCGCTCGTTATCTCTCGCCTTCTGACGGTCACGATCACTGTCTTTTGTGTCTGGGCACTGCTCACACGGAGACAGCATTCGTGGATTGTCATGTTCTCATTGCGAGGACATGTCCATGTCAACATTGCGGTCACGGCTCGCCTTCGTAAGAAAGCAAGCCACCCCAGAGGCTCCCCGCCTCGGTCCTTTTACCCACGGGTATGAGGTCAGCGTGGCTAACACTGGGGACGATTTGGGGACCCCAATGGGACTGCCTCCGCCGGGTATCCCCCTGCAGATCTCCCATTCCCCAGCATGCTCGTCTGCCCCGATCGGGCTTCTGGATGAGTCCGCCGGCTCGTCTCACAGCGAGTTCGACTTCTTATTCGGAGCCCGCAAAAGTGATGAGCTCTCGAGCGCAGCATCAGAGAGCGGGCTCATCCAGTCGGAAGCCTCAGCTGGGCTCCTCCCTTTGGGGACGATTGCCCAGTTACAGGCTGACATGGAGATGACGACATGCTTTCCCAGGAGCCATGAGCATCGGCAAGAGTGGAACCCTCTGCTCTTCCCTGAACCCTCGCGGCTCTGTGATTGGTTCCTGGGCTCGCGGTGCCACTCAAAGCCACGCCCAGCCCCCGTTCCTTTCTTCCCGGAAGTACATGAAGAACTGACAAGGTCGCGGGAGGCACTTTTTACTGCCCGGTCCCGATCTTTTCAGCTTCCCTGCCCTCACTACCCTCGATAGTGGGGCGGCCAAGGGCTATTCGGCAATCCCCTGGTGGATAAAGGTGCTCGCGGTGCACCTATGCCCGCAGAGCGCCACCACCTGGCATGTGTGCCCAAAGCCCCTGTCCAAGGCCTGTAGGTTTACGTCGTCTCTGACGGCCAAGGCCTACAGTGCCGCTGGACAAGCCACCTCCACATGCCATGGCTCTCCTGCAAGTCCGCCAAGGCACTAAAGGAACTGCACGAGGGTAGTTCCACCCCAGGATTGATGCAGGAACTGCACTCGGCGACCGACCTCGCTCTCCGAGCGACGGAGGTCACGGCGCGGTCAATGGGCAGACGATGGCCACACTAGTGGTCCAGGAGCGCCACCTTTGGCTCAACCTGGTCGAGATGGGCGAGGCCGACAAGACACGGTTCCTTGCTGCCCCATTTCCCAGGCGGGCCTATTCGGTGACACCGTCGACACCACCTATACGGCGACACGGTCTCCCGCCCCTGAGCGCCCAGCTTTGGCACAAATCCGCCCCCGATGTGACAGTCTCCATGGGTCACGAGGACAGGCCTCTTCCTCCCTCATCCCAGGCTGTTCTGGGGGTGGTCACAAGGAGCCAGGTAAGTGCTTCGATGTCCTTAGACTCAGCACGGCCACGACGTGGTGTGGCACCTTGAGCTCCGCCCCGCTGCGAGGCCCCACCTGCCGGTACGTCCGATGACGTTGTCCCTTTGGTCCCCCTTGTGCGGAACTTGGACGCATGATTTGCGCTTTCCAATCCGCGTGAGGGCTGGTCCAGACCGTCCGACTTGGCAATGCGATTCACTTCGCCGGGCGTCCGCCCAGGTTCAGCGGTGTCCACTTCACCTTGGTGAAGGACAAAAACGCTGCTACCATGCGCGGAGATCACTACCCTCCTACAGAAGGGAGCGATAGAACCTGTCCCTCCAGCAGAGATGAAGAAGGGGTTTTTCAGCCCCTACTTCATCGTACCAAAAAAAGGCGGTGGGTTGCGGCCAATCTTGGACCTGTGAGTACTGAACTAGGCTTTACACAGACTCCCGTTCAAGATGCTGACGCAAAAACACATTCTGGCAACGTCCGGCATCAAGATTGGTTTGCGGCAGTAGACCTGAAGGATGTGTACTTCCACGTCTCGATCCTTCCTCGACACAGATCCTTCCTGCGGTTTGCGTCCGAGAGTCAGGCGTATCAGTACAAAGTCCTCCCTTTCGGCCTGTCCCTGTCTCCTCGCATCTTTACAAAGGTCGCAGAGGCTGCCCTTGCCCCGTTAAGGGAGGCGCATTCTCAACTATCTCGACGACTGACTAATTCTAGCTCATTCTTGAGACATGTTGTGTACACACAGGGACCTGGTGTTCTCACACCTCAGCCGACTAGGGCTTCAGGTCAACTGGGAAAAGAGCAAGCTCTTCCCGGTTCAGTGCATCTCTTTTCTCGCTTTGGAGTTGGACTCAGTCTCCCTGACGGCGTGCCTTATGAACGAGCATATCCAGTCAGTGCTGGCCTGTTTGAACGTGTTCAAACAGAAAACAGTGGTTCCACTGAAACTTTTTCAGGGCATATGGCATCCTCGGCGGTGTCCACCCCGCTCGGGTTGATGCATATGAGGCCGCTTCAGCACTGGATCCAGACTCGAGTCCCGAGATGGGCATGGCGCCACGGGACACATCGAGTGGTCATCACGCCGGTCTGTCACTGCATTTTCAGCCCTTGGACCGACGTCTCGTTTCTACGGGCAGGTGTTCCTCTAGAACTGGTCTCCAGGTGCATTGTGGTCACGACAGATGCCTGCAAAATGGGATGGGGCGCTGTTTGCAACAGGCACGCAACCACCAGCCTCTGGATGGGTCCGCGACTGCATTGGTACATCATCTGCCTCGAGTTGTTGGCAATTCTGCTCGCCCTGCGGAGGTTTCAGCCACTGATCCAGGGCAAGCACATGTTAGTTCAGACAGACAGCATGACAACGGTAGCATATGTCAACCGCCAAGGTGGTCTGCGCTCTTGTTGTATGTCACAACTCGCCTGCCGTCTCCTCCTCTGGAGTCAGCAGCACTTTAAGTCGCTGCAAGCCACTCACATCCCGGGCAACCTCAACACTACAGCGGACATGCTGTCATGACAGGTTACCCTCAGGGGAGAGTGGAGACTCCACCCTCAAGTGGTCCAGCTGACTTGGAGTCGATTCTACAGGCACAGGTGCACCTGTTCGCCTCCCAAGAATCCTCCCCACTGCCTGCTCTGGTATGCCCTGACCGAGACCCCCTCGGCATAAATGCACTGGCACACAGCTGGCCCCCTGGCATGCGCAAATATGCATTTTCCCCCAGTGAGCCTACTTGCACAGACCCTGTGCAAGGTCAGGGAGGATGAGGAGCTGGTCATCCTGGTAGCACCATACTGGTCCGCCCAATCGTGTTTCACAGACCTCACGCTCCTCGAGAATTCCCCTGAGGAAAGATCTTCTTTCTCAGGGACGGGGCACCATCTGGCACCCGCACCCAGACCTCTGGAAACTCCATGTCTGGCGGTGGTAGACACAATCACTCAGGCTAGGGCCTCCTCTACCAGGCACCTGTATGCCTTTAAGTGGTGTCTAAGTGGTGTTCTTCCCGTCGGGAAGACCCCCAGAGATGTGCAGCCAGATCAGTGCTTTCTTTCCTGCAGGAGAGGTTGGAAGGGAGGCTGTCCCCTTCCACCTTGAAGATGTACGTTACCGCCATAGCAGCACACCATGACGCAGTTGACGGTAAGTCCTTAGGGAAGCACGACCTGATCATCAGGTTCCTAAGAGGCGCCAGGAGGATGAATCCCTCCAGACCGCGCCTTGTTCCCTCATCGGACCTCTCTGTAGTACTTCAGGGTCCACAGAGAGCCCCCTTTGAGCCTTTGCAGTCAGCTGAGCTTAAGGCACTCTTCTTGAAGACTGCCCTTCTGACTGCGCTCACTTCCATCAAGAGGGTAGGTGACCTGCAAGCATTCTCTGTCAGCGAAACATGCCTGGAGTTCGGTCTAGGTTACTCTCACGTGATCCTGAGACCCTGACCGGCCTATGTGCCCAAGGTTCCCACCACCCCTTTAGGGACCAGGTGGTGAACCTGCAAGCGCTGCCCCAGGAGGAGGCAGACCCAGCCCTACGCATCTATTTGGATCGCACACAGAGCTTTAGAATCTCTGAGCAGCTCTTTGTCTGCTTTGGTGCACAGCAGAAAGGAAGCACTGTCTCCAAGCAGAGGATCGCCCACTGGCTCATTGACGCCATAACTATGGCATATGTCGCCCAGGACATGCTGCCCCCGGTAGGGCTACAAGCCCATTCTACCAGGGGTGTAGCGGCTCCCTGGGCCCTGGCCAGGGGTGCCTCTCTAACAGACATTTGCAGAGCAGCGGGCTGGGTAACACCCAACACCTGTGCAAGGTTCTACAACCTCCGGGTGGAACCGGTTTCATCCCAGGTAGTGGCATGCAACACAAGCGGATAAGCCCAGGATAGTTGGCCGGGTGTATCACTTGCACATAGCGCTTTCCACCTCTCTTGTAGCTGAAGACATGTGCCATTAATTCCCAATAGTGTTCACAAACTTTGTTCCCTGGATGACTTCCTCCGAGCCCTGTGGCAGTCGAGTTTTCAGAGAGATTCGCTGCCAGCCCAGTACATGCGCTAACTAAGAGCCCTGTTCTGGGGTAGGTACTCCGCATGTGGCGGTTCCCTGTAAGGATAACCCCATGTGATTATATATCTTCCACTAACTCGTTTCCCTGTTGGCAAACTGCATCTTGCTTGGGCAGAACCCCACTGCCCCAGTCTCCATGTTCATAGTAACTCCTCCCCCATTGGGCAGGATCTACCTTGAAGACTCTCCACATGGTTGGAAAGACCATGTGACGTATTTTTCCACTTAAATATCCCCCCTCTCTTTGGGCGAGGTGCGGTCTCCGCTGTGTCTTCCCCTTGGGAGGGACACCCCCCGACTAGACCTGGTGGCCCAGCCAGATAATCCCCCTTCTTTTTTAGGGAGTGGAAAAAAAGAAGGGGAAAAGAGGCCACGACTGGGTTAAGCCTGTCTCTATCTTTTGGGTAGTCAACTTGTCCCCAAAAAGGGCCGTTCGACACTCATAACTATGTTGGGGGAGGTTACGTGTCGACCTGGTGTGCTGGCTATGAGGCACACAGTAGTCTGCCCACCACACACCGCAAGTTCAAGTAACACAGTTCAGCCAATTGTGGCATTTCGTATAGGGACCCCTAGTGTCACTACATCGACACAACGTCGAGTGAGTGACAGATAGGGAACGTCATGGTTACTTGTGTAACCTCCTGATGGAGGGAACGAGACTTTGTGTCCCTCCTGCCACAACGCTGAACTAACCGCTGAAATGGCCATACCTTATATCAGCTCCTCAGCATAAAACCTGAATGAGTGGTTGCATACCAGCTCCTTTTATACCCGTATGTCCAGGGGAGAGGCATGCAAATACCACTCGCCAATTTTCATTGGCCTTTTATCAAAGACCAGAGGTGTCTCGGGCTCCCAAGAGTGACCCCTAGTGTCACTACATCAACACAACGTCTCGTTCCCTCCATCAGGGAACGGAGGTTACACAAGTAACCATGACGTTTTCCTTCTTTGTCGGATTTTTAAATAAGATGATTTTTGGGGGTGATCAGCAAATTGGTGTGCATGTAAATGGCCTCATTTAAGTTCCATAAAGAAATTGTTTAGTCGGTCTGGTGTGGAAAAACTAGACTGTCCTGCAAAAAGTTCAGACCTGAACCATACTGAACACCATTGGTATGAATCAGAAGCCCTTCATCACCCGACATGAGTGTCAGACCTCACTGATGCGCTTGTGTCTGAATCGGAGTAAATCACAAGACATGTTGAACGTCTAGTGGAAAGATCAACCACAAGAGTGGAATGTCAATAGATTTGAAATTAAATATTCAATAAGCACATATGGGTGTGGTTTTCAGGCATTTCCATTCTTTTGGCCATATAGTGTATTTGTACTTAGTGGAAGGGTGTTTCTTCAACTTCGAGTCAGCCATTTTATTTCAAAATGTTAAAATGTCATTTCTATCAGTGTCATTTCATCATTTCATCAGCACAGAATTTTATTAAACACAATACAGAATTTGAGATGTGCTGGAAATTAATTTTCATGACTTGAATGACATAATTCTCCTGTGATGCAATTACAGACACTGTTTGACATTGTTAGCAGACAAATTAAAGAAACTAGTGAGAGTGTGAACAAAGTTTTAATGAGACTTTTAGAAGTCCACAGTGCTAAAAGTGGCAAAGTTGAAGAAAAACCCAGAATTATGTGAATTGCAATTCAGCCCTTGTCTGTGCTGTAATGACGTGGTCTACTCAGCTTGCACAACTACACTGCAAAAATGTTTTTTAGTTATGAAAAGGTTGTAACAGCATTTTATCCAGTGATGCAACTATTTTTTTAAATGTAATAAATACCTGTTTTCATAACATTGCAAAAACATTGATAGCACTTCCTTCTGCAAAGTTTTTTTTAATTTTTTATTTTTTAAAAAAAACCTCATTACCTCATCCAAATAATTTGCTGTTCATGTAAAAATCTGAATAACACACTTTACCAGCACTCTAGTTAAAATTTTCTTCATATCTATTATTCCACACTACTTGAATGTAATCTTCACCTAATAATTATTAAGCTGTTACTGTCAAATTTTATTCTCAAATTTTCATTTTTTTATTAAAATGATTAATTGGTGCAATTTGTCGTTGGGTAAAAGTGTCTTACCTCAGAATACTTGGCCCGCTGTCAGACTCTCTGTGCTTACACTGCTCTTGTCATTTTTTTTTTTTTTTTTTTTAAACATCAACAAACAGTTCCACTAACTAAATGGTTGTAGTTTGGTCATAAAAATACATTGTTTTAAGGCTACTTAAAAGAAAACTGTCATTTTCTGTTGTATAAAATTAGAAGGAATGCATAGTTGTGACTGAACTGAAAACTTTTTTGGTTATCCAAAATGTAAAGTGCATGTCATGTGTTGCTTACATTATATATTTTCAGATGTGGCTTCTCTGACGTTTCTAGAAATTTGTTCTGTAACAAGACCTTACTGCAACCAAAATTACAAAAATTAAAAATCTCTCTTAAGTTTGAGTCATTAGCTATGCAATGATCATTGCAACACATCATCACCTATTTGCACTGTGCAGAGGGCATAAAGGGGGATGTTAATCACAACAGAACATTAGGGTTAAAGATGAAGTGTGTAACTTTTTTCATTTCTTTCTCAAGTGTGTTCATTTCTTTTTCTCCTATTCCAGCTTGATAGACACCTTTAAGTAAGCCATTATTCGTCTCTGTGGTGCTAAAAAATTCCTCTGTTTGTTTTGATGACCCGTCCAGCCTGAAACAACAACACCCCTTAGCTTTAATTACTGATCACAAGTTATTATAAGCATTTTGACTAAACTGTTCCAGTGTGACTTATTGAAATATTTGACATTTTGACCTATTAACACAAACTGTGGTAATTCTCATAGCCACCACTCCCCAAGAGTCCCTGAGCACTTTTAGGACAGCGCTACTTACTAGTAAAAAAAAAAAAAAATATATACAGGTGCATCTCAATAAATTAGAATGTCGTGGAAAAGTTCATTTATTTCAGTAATTCAACTCAAATTGTGAAACTCGTGTATTAAATAAATTCAGTGCACACAGACTGAAGTAGTTTAAGTTTCTGGTTCTTTTAATTGTGATGATTTTGGCTCACATTTAACAAAAACCCACCAATTCACTATCTCAAAAAATTAGAATACATCATAAGACCAATAAAAAAAAACATTTTTAGTGAATTGTTAGCCTTCTAGAAAGTATGTTCATTTACTGTATATGTACTCAATACTTGGTAGGGGCTCCTTTTGCTTTAATTACTGCCTCAATTTGGCGTGGCATGGAGGTGATCAGTTTGTGGCACTGCTGAGGTGGTATGGAAGCCCAGGTTTCTTTGACAGTGGCCTTCAGCTCATCTGCATTTTTTGGTCTCTTGTTTCATATTTTCCTCTTGACAATACCCCATAGATTCTCTATGGGGTTCAGGTCTGGTGAGTTTGCTGGCCAGTCAAGCACACCAACACCATGGTCATTTAACCAACTTTTGGTGCTTTTGGCAGTGTGGGCAGGTGCCAAATCCTGCTGGAAAATGAAATCAGCATCTTTAAAAAGCTGGTCAGCAGAAGGAAGCAGAAGTGCTCCAAAATTTCTTGGTAAATGGGTGCAGTGACTTTGGTTTTCAAAAAACACAATGGACCAACACCAGCAGATGACATTGCACCCCAAATCATCACAGACTGTGGAAACTTAACACTGGACTTCAAACAACTTGGGCTATGAGCTTCTCCACCCTTCCTCCAGACTCTAGGACCTTGGTTTCCAAATGAAATACAAAACTTGCTCTCATCTGAAAAGAGGACTTTGGACCACTGGGCAACAGTCCAGTTCTTCTTCTCCTTAGCCCAGGTAAGACGCCTCTGATGTTGTCTGTGGTTCAGGAGTGGCTTAACAAGAGGAATACGACAACTGTAGCCAAATTCCTTGACATGTCTGTGTCTTGATGCCTTGACCCCAGCCTCAGTCCATTCCTTGTGAAGTTCACCCAAATTCTTGAATCGATTTTGCTTGACAATCATAAGGCTGCGGTTCTCTCGGTTGGTTGTGCATCTTTTTCTTCCACACTTTTTCCTTCCACTCAACTTTCTGTTAACATGCTTGGATACAGCACTCTGTGAACAGCCAGCTTCTTTGGCAATTAATGTTTGTGGCTTACCCTCCTTGTGAAGGGTGTCAATGATTGTCTTCTGGACAACTGTCAGATCAGCAGTCTTCCCCATGATTGTGTAGCCTAGTGAACCAAACTGAGAGACCATTTTGAAGGCTCAGGAAACCTTTGCAGTTGTTTTGAGTTGATTAGCTGATTGGCATGTCACCATATTCTAATTTTTTGAGATAGTGAATTGGTGGGTTTTTGTTAAATGTGAGCCAAAATCATCACAATTAAAAGAACCAAAGACTTAAACTACTTCAGTCTGTGTGCATTGAATTTATTTAATACACGAGTTTCACGATTTGAGTTGAATTACTGAAATAAATGAACTTTTCCACGACATTCTAATTTATTGAGATGCACCTGTATATCTTAATAAACTCGTCCTCCAGCGTTCATCGAGTCTCCCCAAAATTTGCATCAGACAACCTCCAGATGGTTCAGATTGAACATTGGTATGGCATATTGACATGAAACTTTATAACTGTGCAATATTGACAAAAATGTGTCATTGGCACAATGTCCTGATGTCACCATTTTAATTAGCTTACAGCATTACCTTTTGGTCAAAAGTTATAACTATGTACTATGTTAAAAATAATCATACTTCTGGCTTTCAAAACACTTTTTTGTAAAAGCGTCAAGTTGGGTGCTGTGGCCACAAAATTGCTGCTTGCAACTAAATTTTGAAAACATTTTAGTCCAAGAACTGTGCTTAATCCATGTCTAAGATTCTTTCCTTAGTGTTCATACACAAACATTAAATCTCACAAATGTAATCCAGCCACATAATATCATTGATAAGTAATGTTACTGATTATTAATGATGATCAATGAAACTACTTTGAAAACGTAAAAGACACATGGCAAAATAAATGCTTGACGTAGCTCAAAGTGCTGTATATTCATAAAAGCCAGAAAACATAAAAACACAAATTACAGACCATATTAAAACATAAAACAATACATCAATGCCTCTACTCAAAGGCCAAGGAATACAAATACATTTTAACACATGCTTTAAAAGTAGAAATGCTAGGAGCAGCTCTAATTTCAAGCTGCAGTCCGTTCCATAATCTAGGCCCTGCAATTGAAAATGCATGATCACCTTTGATTTCAAATTAGATCGGGACACCGAGAGTAATAATTTGTTAGCCGATCTTAGTGTTCTCTGAGGCTGCTGTAAAGAAATGAGGTCAGACACATAGGCGGGGGCCATTCCATGGACTGCTTTAAACACATACCTTATATTTTATCCTAAATTCAACCAGCAGCCAGCGAAGCGAAGCCAGAATTGGCGAGATGTGATCCCTCTTCTTTGCCCCAAAAAGCAGCCTTGCTGCTGCATTTTGAATTAGCTGCAGTCTCGAAATCAAGGCCTGACAGGATCCGATGTAAAGTACATTGCAGTAATCTAAACGCAATGAAATAAAGGCATGAATCATTTTCTCTAAATCATTGGCTGAAACAATGCTAACAAAGCTTAGCAATTGCTCTGATTTGGAAAAAGCAGCTCTTAACCACAGCATTTATCTGCTTATCTAGTTTAAGATCCGGATCAAGGACAACCCCCAAGTTTCTAACTTGACTCTGAACATGGGCTGACCACAGATCCAGATTTGGAGCAATGTTCAATGCTCCATCGGCTGGCCCAAAAATAGTTATCTCCGTCTTCCCTGTATTTAATTGGAGTAGGTTGTGAGCCATCCAATTTTTAACCTCTTCCAACTATGCCAATAAAGAATTAAAAACACTGTTACCAGATTTCAAAGGCAGATAAATTTGAGTATTGTCAGCATAAAAATGATATGATATATCATATTTTCTAAAAATCATGCCCAAAGGAAGCATATACAAAGAAAAAAACATAGGTCCTAAAAAAGACCCCTGAGGAACCCCACAAATAACAGGTGCAAGGGATGATGAAAAGTCACCAATCTTTACTGAGAACACCCTTTCTGCAAGATAAGAGGAGAACCATTGAAGTGCAATCCCACTGATCCCCATCATTTTAGATAATCACTCAATGAGACATGCATGATCTATTGTATCAAATGCTGCTTTCAGATCAAGTAAAATTAAAGCAGCATAATCGCCTGAATCCCTAATTATAAGCAGGTCATTTACAACTCTTAAAAGAACAGACTCTGTGCTATAACCCATCCTAAAACCAGACTGAAATTTGATGATATTCTTCTCCAAAAATGGGGTTAACTGCAATAGAACTACTTTCTCAAGAATTTTTGACAGCCAAGGTAGCTTAGAAATAGGCCTATAATTCTTCAGCTCCACCGGATCTAAAATTGGCTTCTTAAGAAGTGGTTGAATCAACGCATGCTTAAAATGCTACTATTAACAATGGCTGCAATGCTGGGGCAAAAATCATCTACCATCTCCTTGAGAAGTTGTAGCGAAATGACATCATGACTGCACGAGGATGGCCTCGTGTGCATAATGATGTCTTTAACTGCTGAAACTTATACATCCTCAAATCGATCAAATGTGCTAACACAAGAAGATGTCTCCGCTGCATCAACAACTTGTATGGAAAAATTAGCTCTAATCATAGTTACTTTACTAACAAAATAGTTTAAGAATGTTTCACATGTGCCTACAGAGGGGTTAAAACCAAGCCCTCCAGCCGGGTTAAATATTCTATTTATAGTTGAAAACAATATCCTAGGAGAGTTTTGGTTCTGCTCTATGATCCAAGAAAAATAACTTGCTCTTGCAGGCTTCACAGCCATCTGATATTTTCTCAAACTCTCCCTTAAAAGTTGGAGAGAGAAAAATAATCGGACTTTCCACCATTTCTGCTCGGCTTTACTAATTTCCTGCCTGAGGGCACGGATATAATTATTAAACTTATCTCATGTCATATCTTATTTTTATAGGTGATCATTATGACAGCTATCAAGATGCACAGAGCAGCAGTACTGACTACAGTGTTTATGTTAACAGGTCAGTCAACCAATGTCAGTCCATATTCTTCATCTCTCTAAAATCTCAAACTCTCACTTCTTTTTGATGATCATAACTCACCTTTGTTTGCTTTCTGAACACCAGTACATTTCAACACATCAAGCACAAGTAATGCCACAAAAAAACACACATCAGGTACAAGGGTTAAATTTCCTATTCATAAAAACATACAATCAATCACAGGTGGCACTGGTGTAACATGATATTACCCCTCTCATATTTAGATGGCAAAAAAACAAACAAAAAAAAAAAACACTGCAACCACAACTGCTAACACCATTATCCAGCCTATAACAACTAAAAGCCCGCTTCTAGCAACAACCAAAGCACACCTACAAATACTACAGGCACAATCCAGCCAACAACAACCACAAGTTCAAATACAACAGCAACTACAACTGAACCAAAGACAACTACCACAAGCCCACCTACATGGACTACCACCACAAGCCTGCCAGCAACTACTATCACAACAACCCAGACTAAAACAACTACAAGCACTCTTATAACAACGACCACCACAAGCCCACCTACAACTATTACGACCACAGTCCAGCCTACAACGTTAACAAGCCCACCTACAAGTACCACCAAAATCCAGCCTAAAACAACAGAAATACTGCATACTACTTCTACAACCACAATCCAGACTTTAAGAACAACAAGACCACCTGCAACAGCTACCACCACAATCCAGCCTATAACAAACAAAACCCCACCAACAACAACTACAACCACAAGTCAGCCTAAAACAACCACAAGCTCACCTACAAAAACGACAACCACAGTTCCATCAACAACTACATTCACAAATCAGCCAACTACGACAACAAAAGAAACAACTGCAAACTTAAATACAACTCCATCAACAACTTCATCGACAGTCCCACCAACAGCAGAGACCACAGCTCCCCCAACAACTAGTCAAGAAACTACTGAAAACTCACCTACAAAAACTACAACTCAGCCAACAACTACAACACAACAATCAACTGCAAACTCACAACAACTCCATCAAAACTTCAATGTCTCTTTCACTAACAACGACCACAGCCAAAATGACGACTGCTCAAGAAACAACTACAACCTCACCTGCAAATGAAGCAAAAACAATGATCCAGTTGACAACTGTAGTCCCACAAATATCAACCACCATAGTTCCAACAACTACATTCACAACTAAGCCATCTACAACAACAAAAGAAACAACAGCAATATCACCTACATCTCCATCAATAACTTCATCGACAGTCCCAACAACAGCAGTGACCACAGCTCCCACAACAACTAGTCAAGAAACTACTGAAAACTCACAAACAACAACTACAACTCAGCCAACAACTACAACACAATATTCAACTGCAGACTCACTTACAACAACTCCATCAAAAACTTCAATGTCTGTTTCACTAACAACGACCACAGACAACACGACGACTGCTCAAGAAACAACTATAACAACACCTGCAAATGAACCAACAACAACGAACTTGGTGACAACTGTAGTCCCATTAGTATCAACCACAACTGTTCCAACTACTACATTCACAACTCAGCCAATTACAACAACAAAAGAAACAACTGCATACTCACCTACAACTCCATCAACAACTTCATGGACAGTCCCACCAACAGCAGTGACCACAGCTCCCACAACAACCAGTCAAGAAACTACTGAAAACTCACCTACAACAACTACAACTCAGCCAACAACTACAACACAACATTCAACTGCAAACTCACTTACAACAAATCCATTAAAAACGTCAACATCTCTTTCACTAACAACAACAACCACAGCTAAAATGAGGACTGCTCAAGAAACAACTACAACATCACCTGCAATTGAACCAACAACAACGAACCAGGTGACAACTGTAGTCCCATCAGTTTCAACTACAACATTTCCAACAACTACATTCACAACTCAGACAACTACAACAACAAAAGAAACAAATTCAAACTCACATACAACTCCATCAACAACTTCATCAACAGTCCCACCAACAGCAGTGACCACATCTCCCACAACAACTAGTCAAGAAACTACTGAAAACTTACCTACAACAACTACAGCTCAGCCAACAACTACAACACAATAATCAACTCACTTACAACAACTCCATCAAAAACTTCAACGTCTCTTTCACTAACATCAACAACCACAGCCAAAATGACGACTGCTCAAGAAACAGCTACAACATCACCTGCAATTGAACCAACAACAACGAACCAGGTGACAACTGTAGTCCCATCAGTTTCAACTACAACAGTTCCAACAACTACATTCACAATTCGGCCAACTACAACAACAAAAGTAACAACTGCCAACTCACCTACAACTCCATCAACAACTTCAAAGATATTTTCACTAACAATGACCACAGCCCAAACAACGACTGCTCAAGAAACATCTACAACCTCACCTGAAAATGAACCACCAACAGCAATTCAGGTGACAACTGTAGCTCTATCAACAACTTCAATGACAGTCCCACCTACAGCAATAACTGTAACCCCCACAACGACTACTCAAGGAACAACTACATCCTTATTTGTGACTATGCTAACAAGGACAAGACAATCCCTACCAACAAGTTTAACCCCACCTACCAGAACTTCCACTCAATCAGCAATCACAAACATGCTTACTACTAGGCAAGCTCCAACCTTAACCCCAGTTGCATCTTTTACAGCTCAAACAACAACAAACCATCACACAAAAACTACAATGCAACCTACAACCTCTTCCACAACCAAAACAGTGTCATCAACAAAAACAACTAAATCTAAAACTACTACCCAACCTACAACAGCCACAATAAAGCCAACAAATACAACTAAACCTAAAACAACTACAGCCAAAACAACCACCACACTTAAAACAACAACAACAATAACAACACTGCTTTCAATACACCCCCTGCCGATTGTAACCATAGAGGTCATCATAATAATGCAATTTGATCAAGAGCTGGAAAACCCGCAAAGTGATAAGTTTAAGATCCTAGCAGAACAGATTGTGACTAGGGTAAGTTTCAAAATTGCAAAAAGGAGGAAATGGTTGCAATTTAAAATGTTTAACTTTTTATGTAAAAATTTAAAAGGTGATAAAAATGTAAACCAACATTTATTACTGTTGTTTAATTGTGTGATACATATAAGGAAATGAAGCATGATCCTCTAATGTGACATGAAATTCTTTGTAATAGTTAATATCTCCTACTATCAACACATTAATAGTTAATATACACTTGTTTCACAGTGTGACCAAGTCTATAAAAACAATTATGGAAGTCATTTCATCAGGACCATTGTGATTGCTTTTAGGTGGGTCAATGGTCTACTTCATTACTTAGAATATTGTGTTATTAAATGTTCTCTCCATCATGCTTTTCAGTGCCATTTTGTATAACATTTCTAACATATACTTGACTCCCAGTGACACAAAACATATTTTCTTTGATGCATGAAAGTCATTTGAGAACTTCGGAATCCTTTAAGTATAGCAAAGAGTCAGTTGCTTTTGCCAACAGATAAAATTGGTTTCACATTGGTTGTGTACCATATATCTTGAAGCAGTTGTTAACTGTAAACAATGTGGTATGTGTTTCCTTCCAGATGTGTTATCAGAAGACGGATGCAAGAAAATGTGCAGGCAGAGCTTGAGTTAGTGTTTAATAAAACCTCCACTGAACCTCTCCCAGACAACCCAGAGATTGTGGATGCTCTAAAAGAGGCCGCTTCAAATCCAGCCTTTAACCTCACCATTGATGTTAACTCTATAAGTGTCATTAGTAAGTTGAAAAGTAAAGCTGTTTTAAAGTGAGACCTGACACATCTAATTTATCAGATTTTTTTTATATTTTTATGGAACAATCTGCCCAATTTGTGGTACATATCCTTTTTTCCCTTTGTTTTACTTTAGGAGAACTTCAGAAAATCCCAGTGACCTTCTTGACCAATGGTACCTTTGTGGCTGCTCTCAAAAATGCAAGTTCAAATGAATTTCAAAACAGGTCATTTATGATAAAAACGGGGGTAAGTATGGAGTGTCCACTTGGCTATTTAGAGTAATAGGCTTTTGTTGTCATTTGTCTCAAAACAACTTTCCTGCTCTCTTTTGTAGCTTGAACCTAATTTCATCATTGATTACCCTTCAATATTCACAGTTTTATATTCTACAAACTTCAGGTATGCATTTGTGTGAATGCTCACTATTCTCTTCAATATAGCTTTTCATTCAAGAAAACATCATGGTTACTTTCGTAACCTCTGTTCCCTGATGGAGGGAATGAGACATTGTGTCGATGTAGTGACACTAGGGGTCACTCTTGGGAGCCCCAAACACCTCTGCTTTTTGAAAAAAGGCCAATGATAATTTGTGAGTGGAATTTGCATGCCACTCCCCCAGACATACGGGTATAAAAGGAGCTGGTATGCAACCACTCATTCTGGTTTTACGCTGAGGAGCCGAGACCAGCTCCCGGCCATTTCAGCGGGTAGTTCAGCATTGTGGCAAGAGGGACACAACGTCTCGTTCCCACCATCAGGGAATGGAGTTTACGAAAGTAACCAGGACCTGTCACTCACTCGACATTGTGTCGATGTAGTGACACTAGGGGTCCTTATACAAAATGCCACAATTAGCTGAATGGTGTTGCGTGAACTGGCAGTGTGTGATGGGCAGACTGCTGTGTGCCTTGTAGCCAGCGCACCAGGCCATCACGTAACCTCCCCCAATGCTCTTATGAGTGTCGAACGGTCCTTCAGGAACAAGTTGACTGCCCATCAAAATGGACAGGCTTCCTCTTTTTTCTCCTCAAAAACAGTGGAATTTGTTAACCGACTGGGAGCCATAAGTGTCTACATTGGGGGTGTCCCTCCCAAGGGGAAGACACCGTGGAGACCACACCCCACCCAAAAAGGGGGGGGGGGGTATTTTGAGTGGAATACGTCACATGGTCTTACCGAGTCTTGTCTGGAGTAAGTCATGTAGAGAGGTCCCATGGTAGGTCCTACCCGAAGGGGGAGGAGTTTCTACAAAGTATGGAGACAGGGGGCAGAGGGGATTCTGCCCAAGGAAGACGCAGTTTACCGACAGGGAAACGATTTTGCGGAAGATATCACATGGGGCCGCCTTCGGGGAACCAGCACATGTGGAGCACCTACCTCAGTACAGGGCCTCATTAGCGCACGTACTGGGCCGACAGCAAGTTTCTCAACAAACTCAACTGCCACAGGGCTAAGGGATCACAGTCTGTGAACACGACTGGGAGTCAAGAGCATATATCTTCACCTCAAGGGAGGGGAAAGGTGCTATGCGCAAATGGTACACCCGGCCAGCTGTCCCGGAACTTACCTGCTCATGCCTGCCAATACACAGGACGAGACCGGCTCAACCCGGAGATTGTAGAACCTCGCAAAGGTGTTGGGTGCCACCCAGCCCGCTGCTCTGCAGATGTCTGCCAAAGAGGCGCCACTAGCCAGGGCCCAGGAGGCCGCCACACTCCTGGTAGAGTGGGCTTGTAACCCCACAGGGGGTGGCACATCCTGAGCCTGATATGCCATCACGATGGCGTCAATGACCCAGTGGGCGATCCTCTGTTTGGAGACAGCATGTCCTTTCCGCTGTCCACCAAAGCAGGCAAAGAGCTGCTCGGAGCTTCTAAAGCTCTGCGTGCGATCCAAATTGATGTGTAAAGCTTGCAATGGACAGAGCAACACCAAGGCTTGGTCTGCCTCCTCCTGGGGCAGTGCTTGCAGGTTCACCACCTGATCCCTAAAAGGGGTTGTGGGAACCTTGGGCGCATAGCCCGGTCAGGGTCTCAGGATCACATGAGAGTAACCCGGACCGAACTCCAGGCACGATTCGCTGACAGAAAATGCCTGCAGGTCCCCTACCCTCTTGATGGAAGTGAGCGCAGTCAGCAGGGAAACTTCAAAGAGAGTGCCTTAAGCTCAGCTGACTCCAAGGGCTCAAAGGGAGCTCCCCGTAGACCCGGAAGGACTACAGAGAGGTCCCACGAGGGGACGAGGCACAGTCTGGAGGGATTCAACCTCCTAGCACCTCTCAGGAACCTGATGATCAAGTCGTGCTTCCCCAAGTACTTACCATCTACTGCATTGTGATGAGCCAAAATAGCGGCTACATACACCAGGTGCCAGATGGTGCCCCGTCCCTGAGAAAGAAGGTCCTTCCTCAGGGGAATTCACCGGGGGGGGCTGTTGCGAGGAGCGTGAGATCCGAGAACCACGTCTGGGTGGGCCAGTAAGGTGCTACTAGGATGACCTGCTCCTCGTCCTCCCTGACCTTGCACAGAGTCTGTGCAAGTAGGCTCAGTGGAGGAAATGCATACTTGCATAGTCCAGGGGGCCAGCTGTGTGCCAGCACATGTGTACCGAGGGGTGCCTCGATCAGGGCGTACCAAAGCGGGCAGTGGGAGGATTCCCGGGAAGCAAACAGGTCTACCTGTGCTTGACCAAATAGGCTCCAAATCAGCTGGACCACCTGGGGGTGGAGTCTCCACTCTCCTCTGAACGTAACCTGTCGTAACAGTGCATCCGCCATGGTGTTGAGGTTGCCCGGGATGTGAGTGGCTCTCAGCAATTGTGAGTTGTGACATGAAAGAGGAGCGTAGACCACCTTGACGGTTGATGTATGCTACCATCGCTGTGTTGTCTGTCCGGACCAACATGTGCTTGCCCTGGATTAATGGCCGGAAACTCTGCAGGGTGAGCAGTACTGCCAACAACTTTAGGCAGTTGATGTGCCAACGCAGCCGTGGGCCAGTCCAGGAGCCAGCAGCTGTGTGCCCATTGCATACGGCGCTTCAGCCCATCCTGGAGGCGTCTGTTGTAACCACGAGACCTGCTCTACGGAAACCCCTGCCCATAGAAATGCAAGGTCGGTCCAAGGACTGAAAAGACGTGATGTGTCCCACGGTGCCATGCCCATCTCAGGATTCGAGTCTGAAGCCAGTGCTGAAGCGGTCTCATATGCATCAACCCGAGCGGTGTGGCCACCGCTGAAGATGCCATATGCCCCAGGAGCCTCTGAAAATTTTTCAGTGGAACCGCTGCCCTCTGTCTGAATGCCTTCAGACAGTTCAGCAATGACTGTGTGTGCTCATTCGTGAGGCACGCCGTTATCGAGACTGAGTCCAACTCCAAACCGAGAAAAGAGATGCTCTGAACCGGGGAGAGCTTGCTCTTTTCCCAGTTGACCCGAAGCCCCAGTCAGCTGAGGTGCCGGAGCACGAGGTCCCTGTGTGCGCACAGCAACTCTCGAGAGTGAGCTAAGATTAGCCAGTCGTCGAGGTAGTTGAGGATGCGGACACCCACTTCCCTTAGCGGGGCAAGGGCTGCCTCTGCAACCTTCGTGAAGACGCGAGGGGACAAGGACAGGCCGAAGGGGAGGACCTTGTACTGGTACGCCTGGCCTTTGAAGGCAAACCGCAGGAAGGTTCTGTGTCGAGGTAAAACCGAGACGCGGAAGTACGCATCCTTCAGGTCTACCGCCGCAAACCAATCTTGATGCCGGACGCTCACTAGAATGCGTTTTTGCGTCAGCATCTTGAATGGGAGTCTGTGCAAAGCAAGGATCAGTACTCGCAGGTCCAGGATTGGTCGCAACTCACCACCTTTCTTCGGTACGATGAAGTAAGGGCTGTAGAACCCTGAAACGCGTAGCCGAGTCGGACGGTCTGGGTCAGCAATTGTGACGAGATGGAAAGCGTGAGCCACGTGCCAAAACTCCGGGCGAGGGGGACCAAGGAAATGATCATGTCGGACGTACTGGCGGGTGGGGCCTCATGCTGGGGCGGAGCTCGAGGTGCCTCGTCGAGGGGACTCGAGCCCCGTGGCCATGCTGAGTCCAGGGACATCGAAGCACTTACCTGGCTCCTGCCGCTCACCATAAGATTGGCCGAGGAGGGGGGAGGAGGAATCTTGTCCTCGTAGTCCACCGGAACCAATCCCGTGTGGGCGTGTTTGTGCCACAGCTGGGTGCACAGGGCGGGGGTCCGCCACTGGAGCAGCATAACTGCAAAAATGGGACGGTGGACGGTGGTCGTGATGACAGCCGTGCGTACCGGACATGTGACCCATCTTACGAAAGCAAGCCGTGACTGCAACATTGCCATGGTCATGTTCTCGCAATGAGGACATGACCCATCCACGAATGATGTCTCCGCATGGGCAGTGCCCAGACACATAAGACAGTGATCATGGCCGTCAGAAGCGGAGAGATAATGACCACAACCAGGAATAACACACAAACGGAAAGGCATCTTTAAAAAGACATTCTGTGTGTGCCGCTCTTTTTGTGAATGAAAATATACTTTTTTAGAATATACTCTCTATTTTCACTCTGCCGAAGTGCCCAGGGGTGTTCTCTGCACTCCACAGGTGCAGAGTGGGAGAAGCCGCTGAAATGTGCCGTAAATCCAAAAGTTTTGAGGTGCGTATTTGGAGGGAATTGAATTCAGTGCATTGAATACAACCGCTCGGCTCCGAAGAGAAAATATGAATGAGTGGTTGCAAACCAGCTCCTTTTATACCCGTATGTCCGGGGGAGTGGCATGCAAATTCCACTCGCCAATTCCCATTGGCCTTTTTTTAAAAAAGCAGAGGTGTTTGGGGCTCCCAAGTGTCAAGAGTGACCACTAGTGTCACTACATCGACACAAAGTCCAGTGAGTGACAGATAGGGAACCCTCAATTTTGATTATTGAATCTTGTCTCAAAACTCCTGTTCTCTCTCCAGTGATGTCAGCGTAAAATCAAAGAGTGTGCCAACGATCCTAAACTCCATAGATCTTGCATTCACAGTGAACTCAATTCTACCTAATAAATCACAGATAGCAGACACTATACTCCGAGCAGCCTACACCAACTCTTTACCCTTTCAGATCTTCCCTTATTCAATTGTGGTAAATGGCACAGGTGAGTGATTCACTATCATCTTCCAGTGCTGTGATGTACTGTTCACTTTTTGCAGATGGCTTCCTTGAATACTTGTTTCTGATTGGTAATCCTGTAGTCAAATACTTGTATACATTGACCTTTAAACTCTTTAACTGACCTTTGTCTCAGGCAAGTGAAGACGCGTGTGACTGCGGAGACTTTATCAACACTTTTTTATCCTCTGAAACTGTGTACAATGGCTTTCCAATTATATATTATCGCTAAAACATATTAATGTAATTTATTAAGTGTCCCTTTGTATCTGATAAACTGTGAAAGACGCAAGAACTATACGTGTAGTAATTTATGGACTTAAGAGCGGTTCATAGCTCTAGTTAATTTACGAGCATTTTTACATGCTACTTAAAGCTGCTAGATAATGATGCTTTTGGGAAACGTGCTGTAGTAAGTTCAATTTAAGTGCTACTAACGTTCAGCTTAGAGCTTAAGGGAAAGCCGGCCCATGCCAAGCGGGACTGCGCGAACGTCTGTCTGGTTCTTTCTCCTGAATAAATTCAATTTCTACATAACCGCTGCAGTGTCCAGATCCCAATAATTATTTTGTGCTGATGTGCCAAAAGATGACAAAGGATTTCATTGTTGCTAAATCCTAAAATAAAGTATGATTTAACTAAATCATCCACATCAATTTCTTGCATTGATGAAGCTACTGGCTATCATTGTGATAATGACGCATTGTGATATTGATGCGCTGTTTCTGGTCATTGTTACTTTATTCTCAGAATATTCCGAAAACTTAGATTTCGCCGTCGTAAGTTAATAGTATACGACTGTATGTAAAATCAATATATAAATGTTAGTACTAGATGTTCTTTAGACAAAAATGATAAATACAAAATAATTTTAGTCTTTTCTTCTTTGTTTTCATTGTAATGCAGCATTTTCATCAGGAGAAGTCACCAGTAGGATCAGTGTGTCAACCGCTTCAATCCTGGTTTCCATATCGCTTCTGGTCACATGGTTCGACTGACCATGGCCATGTAATTTAATATCACATCAGGTCTTATTTTATTTTGAAACCCAGCATAGTATGCAAAACAAAGAAGTCTTGAAATGGAAATATTTAAAGATTTGTTTGACTACGGGAGAAGATTTGATGAGCTAAAAGATACCCTATTTTCACAAAAGAATGAAAAATATGAAGAGGACAAACATCAGAAAAGTCTTACAATTAGGATTGTGTTACACAAATTTTAAAAACTTGTACAGCTGCTTTGCTGTGTTGTAATCACAGTTATACTTCTTGTCAGCAACAACAGACCTGTGCAGCAGTTAATCCTCAAGATAGTTAGTTTCATAATATCTAGCAGACTTCTTTCATGTAGAGTAAATTTTGAAAGGGACCATAGCGACAGTGTTGTCTAGACACCTACTGAATTTGTTATTTTTCTTTTTAGCCTTCTTAATTCACAGGAGTCTATGACAGCCCTTTATAACTGTTTGGTAAAAGTACATGCAGTCATCTGCTCATGCCAAATTCAGTGAACCTATGGTTTGAAATCCCACCAGAAAAGACTCTCCGCTATATTGGATTTCAACAAAATCTGTGTTTCGCTTCATCTTCTACAAAGTTCGTCCATTCTTCATAAAATTGGGCTTCTTCAGGCCAATCCTCATCAGAGTTGGATGGGATACCATGGGATGGGTTTGTTTTTAAAATAGGTCCTCAGTTTTGCCCAAATTAAGTCAACAGTGAAAAAGGTAAACATATAATGTTATCTACTGATGTTATGATATTAAAAACCGTTGCCTGTATCACATTAATACATTTGACTCCTAAGTTGCCAAACAGAAAGTGAGGCTGGATCTTGGCAACACTTTTGCCAGTAACAAAGCAAACTTTGTACTCTGAGATCAAGCCCTGACAGTACAAGATGAGTTAGTGCCATTTACTGGATGAGTTAAAAATACTGCTCATGAACTTTCAACCTAATAACTGGAAATCATATAAATCCACTATCCACATTATTTGTACATATGTTTCAAGTTACAGTGTATCTGCCGCTATTTTACTAAGTCACATAATTGCTGTTTGCTTGCAACTACATTTTCTACTGTCCTACTTTATTTTAAATTAATTAAGTTATTAATTCTTAAAAGTATAGCAAAATCAATGAGCAATCATATTACTATTAATCTAATTTTCTGATGTTAATTTAATTGTAAATTCAAAGGGCTTTCTCTGAATTAATACCACTGACCTTTCAGTATTCAGGAGAAATGTATGATCATAGAACACAGTACATATGTTATTCTTGTGTTTCAGTTATAAATATTTACACTATTAAGACATGTAGATTTACGTTGTATATTCATTTATATGGTAATATATGTATTTTAGGGTGTTTCTGGAGAATAATCTATGTTGTTTTTAAGGATATGTGACTAATGTTTTCAGTGTATCAAATAAACTCTATTAAGACCACTGGGATAAATAGTCAGCTTGTGATTAATATATATATAAAAAAATGATTAGATTTTTCTTCTTTAAGTTGTTTTATTTCTTACCAGGTTCCAACTCATCTCCAACCCATCAGTCTAGTTTCTGCTTGGCTTCTTAATTGAGTCAATGGCTTTTTTCATTATGCTTTTAATAAACACTTCTTTTGAAAGTGACTTATATTTAGGGTTGGGAACCTGTTCCATTAAATTAAAAAATTAAAATGGAACCTATGAAGACTTTTGGTTCTGTACCTCTGTACTAAAATGCTCTGACAGTCCTGCAGCTCTATTAAACTGATTATGCACAAATAGTTTTGTCCTCCATATTATGTTAAGATATGTGAAAACAAATCATCCTCAAGTGTATCATAAAAATTTCTGATAGACTTACGGGACTTTAATCTGATTTTAGACATTGATTTATTCTTGTTTCTTTTAATGTTTGTATTTGTATTTATTTAATATTTACTGCAAAAATGTGTGCTTGATATTTCACAATTGCATCCAGAATAATATTGTTATACGTGCACAGACATAAACAAAAATTCTGTTTCAGCAGATATTAAAATAAAACCACAGTTAACAACATATTACACATTTAATGTAGCCTAGATATTCAGCGTCCTCTGGTAAGAAACAAAAAAATATAAGACATAGTTTATTAATAGAAACTACAGTATAAATGTAATAGAGTTACATTTAAAATGGGTGTTTCATTTAGTTTCAATGCACTTCTGCTTTAAACCATGCCCATTTCCGGTTCTATCCGAATACAGATACAGATACAGATAATTTTGCAATCGCTTCAGATACAGATACAAATAATGGCTTTGTTACACACCCCCTTATTACTTATGTGTAATTAAAGAAATATTCCGGGCTTAAAACAAGTTAAATCAACAGCATTTGTGGCATAATGTTGATTATCACAAAAATAATTTTGACTCCTTCCTCCTTTTCTTTAATAAAAGCACAAATGTGTGTTCCAGTGAGACACTTACAATGGAAGTCAATGGGGTCAATCTGTAAACTTTCAAATACTCACTGTTTCAAAAGTATAGACACAAGACATAAACAATATGTGTGTTAACATGATTTTAGTCTGATCAAATTAGCGCTTTTTTAGACTTTAATCAGTGTTGACTGTTAGTTCTTATGACAATATGTAATTAGACAGGCCTTCACATTTACATAGCAAATGCTTAAGAAAATGATCTATAATTAGAAACTGCTCATGAACAGCAATGTAAAAGTTAATTTACTACAAGATTAGTTTTTGTTTGAATTACATTTTCTTCATAGGTTTAATCAGTTTAAACTAAAGCACCTGCGAAATCATTTAAATACAAAGTGATTATTATGATTTTCCATGAATGGGATCATGAGAGTTCATATCCTAAATTTCAATCATGTATGTAATCCACATCACAGAAAGATGAATTGGCAGAATATCAAGAGGTGAGCAAGTTTCTCTAGTTCCTGCATGTTTGTTTCCACAGCACTTGAAACTGTGTGTTCGAAGAAGAATGCATTGTTGAATAAATTGGTATATCCAGAATGTTTCAAGATGTGTTAGAGTGATAATGTGTCTTTCATGTCACATGACTAAACAGAGCTAATAAAATGCTGCATTTTCAGAAGAGCATGATTTTACCTACCTTAGTAACAGGATTTACAGTGTGACATGTGCATGTTACATTCAACTCTACCATCAGAGTTACCTTTCCTGAATGGCCTGGGTGAGTTGTTGGAGAACACAAATAGTATTATTATCCTGAATAATGTACACTTTATTTTGGCAAATGAATGCAACTTTAATATTTCATTATTTGGAACAATAATAATGTTTTATGGTAGTATCTGAATTGTATTGCCTTTCAGAAACATGTACGATTTCAGGTTAATTGGAGTGTTAAAGCTTTAATGATAAAAGTCTGGCTGTTTTTAAGGGCAAGAGTCAAGACACATTTATTTATAATGCACATTTAATACACAGTGGTCATTAATTGGTATTAGAATAACATAAAAACACATAAATGTCACATTTTAAAACCAAGAACATAATTTAATGAGGATAAGTTTAATTTACAATGTATTAGAATGATTAAAAGAGAAAAAACATTCATTCGAAAATGAGGGTTAACAGTCATACAATTGTCATTAACATTTTTAAACATTCTATTACAAAATGACTTAGAAATTACAAAGTTACTTAGTCAACATGGAATTCTCAATTTTAAAACAACTATGATCTGTCTTTACATATTTGTTAAGATGTAACTTTAGATTAAGCTAACATTACTGTAACAGCCTTTCACCAAAGAGCGCTGTCATATTTTCACCATGTTGAAATCTCCCTTCACTTTTAATTACTGCCTCTTTTCTTATTTGAAGCTCTCCACTAATTAAAAAGAGCAATGGATTGAAGTAGTGCTGGTGGAGTTCAAGTATTGATAGCAGTGTTCAAGATTACAGTTGGGATGATCTTAGTAAATTGCTCCAGACTTACGCAAAATGCAATATACAATGCAACAGGCTACTTATATATATATATATATATATATATATATATATATATATATATATATATATATATATATATATATATATACACAGTACTGTACAAGCAGTCTTAGGCATATAAGATGTTTCACAAAAGCATTTATCTTAAGATGGTTATTTATATCTTCAGCTTTAGTGTGTCAATAGGAAATATAAATGTTAGACTCCCAAACATTAATTTTGCAAATAGAAAAGATTAGAATAGAAGAACAGGGAGCCCTGCATCAGATGTCATGGCCCCCACAAAGCCCCCCACTGAACATCGTGTCAGTCTGAGATTACATTAAGAGACAGAAGCAATTGAGACTAAATAGACTCAATAGGTGTGAATAGGTGAATTCTCCAAGAAGCTTGGAACATCCTATCTGCCAACAACAAAGAAAAACTGTGTCCAGGTGTACTTAGGAGAATTGGTAATGTTTTAAAGGCAAAGGTGGTCACACCAAATATTGATGTCAACAATATACATGAAGGGTGGAGATAACATATTTGTTGTTGAAACTAGGTTTCATAATCATAGCTACACTCTGGATGTTGAAAAATTTATATTTGTAATGTCAAATATGCATTGACAAAAATGATGTCCAATTAAATTCTGACATTACAAAGACTAATACTACATATATATTACATACTAATACTATAGTTTATTTGAAATAAACTATAACTACTTGTACCTTCATTATTCAAGCAATGAAGAACAAATGATCTGAAAAGAGGTCTTACATTTTATATTAATACTTTGATTTAAAAAGTTGCTCCATATATATATATATATATATATATATATACACAAATAAAAACAGCTTCGTAAGTTTCAGTGAGTGGCTTAAGTGGCTGCTTGCACTGGACAAATTGTGTTGATATTACTTGTTATAAAAGTTGATGTTGATTGTGTCTTTGTTTACATATTTGTATTTATTCATATGTTTTTTAGACGATCATCTTAAGAGCTATCAAGATGCATAAACTAGCTCTGGTAATTACAGTGTGTATGTTACTAGGTGAGTTAACGAACTTCCTTAATTTCACTTATTACTTGTTTAGTTGTGATGATTCCATAACTAATGCTCATCTGCATTTTGAACAACAGTACAAAGTTCCACTGCTCAATCAACCACAACGCCAACAGCAACATCGTCATCAAGCACATCAGGTACAGTGCCGTTGTATCAAATATACTGTACTTGAAATCAATTACATGGTACTTTTGTAACATTTATACTCATCTGCATTTTGAACAACAGTACAAAGTTCCACTGATCAATCAACCACAACGCCAACAGCAACATCGCCATCAAGCACATCAGGTACAGTGCTGTTGTATAAGATATACTGTACTTGAAATCAATTACATGGTACTTTTGTAACATTTATACTCATCTGAAATTTGAATAATAGAACAAAGTTCCACTGATCAATCAACCACAACGCCAACAGCAACATCGCCATCAAGCACATCAGGTACAGTGCCGTTGTATAAGATATACTGTACTTGAAATCAATTACATGGTACTTTTGTAACATTTATACTCATCTGAAATTTGAATAATAGAACAAAGTTCCACTGATCAATCAACCACAACGCCAACAGCAACATCGCCATCAAGCACATCAGGTACAGTGCCGTTGTATAAGATATACTGTACTTGAAATCAATTACATGGTACTTTTGTAACATTTATACTCATCTGAAATTTGAATAATAGAACAAAGTTCCACTGATCAATCAACCACAACGCCAACAGCCATATCGCCATCAAGCACATCAGGTACAGTGCTGTTGTATAAGATATACTGTACTTGAAATCAATTACATGGTACTTTTGTAACATTTATACTCATCTGAAATTTGAATAATAGAACAAAGTTCCACTGATCAATCAACCACAACGCCAACAGCAACATCGCCATCAAGCACATCAGGTACAGTGCCGTTGTATAAGATATACTGTACTTGAAATCAATTACATGGTACTTTTGTAACATTTATACTCATCTGCATTTTGAACAACAGAACAAAGTTCCACTGCTCAATCAACCACAACGGCAACAGCAACATCGCCATCAAGCGCATCAGGTACAGTGCTGTTGTATCAAGATATACTGTACTTGAAATCAATTATGTTGTACTTTTGTAACATTTATACTCAAATGCATTTTGAACAACAGAACAAAGTTCCACTGATCAATCAACCACAACGCCAACAGCCACATCGTCATCAAGCACATCAGGTACAGTGCTGTTGTATCAAATATACTGTACTTGAAATCAATTACATGGTACTTTTGTAACATTTATACTCATCTGAAATTTGAATAATAGAACAAAGTTCCACTGATCAATCAACCACAACGCCAACAGCCATATCGCCATCAAGCACGTCAGGTACAGTGCTGTTGTATCAAATATACTGTACTTGAAATCAATTACATGTTAATTTTGTAACATTTATACTCATCTGTATTTTGAACAACAGTACAAAGTTCCACTGCTCAATCAACCACAACGGCAACAGCCACATCGTCATCAAGCACATCAGGTACAGTGCTGTTGTGTCAAATATACTGTACTAGAAATCAATTACATGGTACTTTTGTAACATTTATACTCATCTGAAATTTGAATAATAGAACAAAGTTCCACTGATCAATCAACCACAACGCCAACAGCAACATCGCCATCAAGCACATCAGGTACAGTGCCGTTGTATAAGATATACTGTACTTGAAATCAATTACATGGTACTTTTGTAACATTTATACTCATCTGAAATTTGAATAATAGAACAAAGTTCCACTGATCAATCAACCACAACGCCAACAGCCATATCGCCATCAAGCACATCAGGTACAGTGCTGTTGTATAAGATATACTGTACTTGAAATCAATTACATGGTACTTTTGTAACATTTATACTCATCTGAAATTTGAATAATAGAACAAAGTTCCACTGATCAATCAACCACAACGCCAACAGCAACATCGCCATCAAGCACATCAGGTACAGTGCCGTTGTATAAGATATACTGTACTTGAAATCAATTACATGGTACTTTTGTAACATTTATACTCATCTGAAATTTGAATAATAGAACAAAGTTCCACTGATCAATCAACCACAACGCCAACAGCAACATCGCCATCAAGCACATCAGGTACAGTGCCGTTGTATCAAGATATACTGTACTTGAAATCAATTACATGGTACTTTTGTAACATTTATACTCATCTGCATTTTGAACAACAGAACAAAGTTCCACTGATCAATCAACCACAACGGCAACAGCAACATCGCCATCAAGCGCATCAGGTACAGTGCTGTTGTATCAAATATACTGTACTTGAAATCAATTATGTTGTACTTTTGTAACATTTATACTCAAATGCATTTTGAACAACAGTACAAAGTTCCACTGATCAATCAACCACAACGCCAACAGCCACATCGTCATCAAGCACATCAGGTACAGTGCTGTTGTATCAAGATATACTGTACTTGAAATCAATTACATGGTACTTTTGTAACATTTATACTCATCTGCATTTTGAACACCAGAACAAAGTTCCACTGATCAATCAACCACAACGCCAACAGCAACATCGCCATCAAGCACATCAGGTACAGTGCCGTTGTATCAAGATATACTGTACTTGAAATCAATTACATGGTACTTTTGTAACATTTATACTCATCTGCATTTTGAACAACAGAACAAAGTTCCACTGCTCAATCAACCACAACGGCAACAGCAACATCGCCATCAAGCGCATCAGGTACAGTGCTGTTGTATCAAATATACTGTACTTGAAATCAATTATGTTGTACTTTTGTAACATTTATACTCAAATGCATTTTGAACAACAGAACAAAGTTCCACTGATCAATCAACCACAACGCCAACAGCCATATCGCCATCAAGCACGTCAGGTACAGTGCTGTTGTATCAAATATACTGTACTTGAAATCAATTACATGTTAATTTTGTAACATTTATACTCATCTGTATTTTGAACAACAGTACAAAGTTCCACTGCTCAATCAACCACAACGGCAACAGCCACATCGTCATCAAGCACATCAGGTACAGTGCTGTTGTGTCAAATATACTGTACTAGAAATCAATTACATGGTACTTTTGTAACATTTATACTCATCTGAAATTTGAATAATAGAACAAAGTTCCACTGATCAATCAACCACAACGCCAACAGCAACATCGCCATCAAGCACATCAGGTACAGTGCCGTTGTATAAGATATACTGTACTTGAAATCAATTACATGGTACTTTTGTAACATTTATACTCATCTGCATTTTGAACAACAGAACAAAGTTCCACTGCTCAATCAACCACAACGGCAACAGCAACATCGCCATCAAGCGCATCAGGTACAGTGCTGTTGTATCAAATATACTGTACTTGAAATCAATTATGTTGTACTTTTGTAACATTTATACTCAAATGCATTTTGAACAACAGAACAAAGTTCCACTGATCAATCAACCACAACGCCAACAGCCACATCGTCATCAAGCACATCAGGTACAGTGCTGTTGTATCAAATATACTGTACTTGAAATCAATTACATGGTACTTTTGTAACATTTATACTCATCTGAAATTTGAATAATAGAACAAAGTTCCACTGATCAATCAACCACAACGCCAACAGCAACATCGCCATCAAGCACATCAGGTACAGTGCCGTTGTATAAGATATACTGTACTTGAAATCAATTACATGGTACTTTTGTAACATTTATACTCATCTGAAATTTGAATAATAGAACAAAGTTCCACTGATCAATCAACCACAACGCCAACAGCAACATCGTCATCAAGCACATCAGGTACAGTGCCGTTGTATAAGATATACTGTACTTGAAATCAATTACATGGTACTTTTGTAACATTTATACTCATCTGAAATTTGAATAATAGAACAAAGTTCCACTGCTCAATCAACCACAACGCCAACAGCAACATCGCCATCAAGCACATCAGGTACAGTGCTGTTGTATCAAATATACTGTACTTGAAATCAATTACATGGTACTTTTGTAACATTTATACTCATCTGCATTTTGAACACCAGAACAAAGTTCCACTGATCAATCAACCACAACGCCAACAGCAACATCGCCATCAAGCACATCAGGTACAGTGCCGTTGTATAAGATATACTGTACTTGAAATCAATTACATGGTACTTTTGTAACATTTATACTCATCTGCATTTTGAACAACAGAACAAAGTTCCACTGCTCAATCAACCACAACGGCAACAGCAACATCGCCATCAAGCGCATCAGGTACAGTGCTGTTGTATCAAATATACTGTACTTGAAATCAATTATGTTGTACTTTTGTAACATTTATACTCAAATGCATTTTGAACAACAGAACAAAGTTCCACTGATCAATCAACCACAACGCCAACAGCCACATCGTCATCAAGCACATCAGGTACAGTGCTGTTGTATCAAATATACTGTACTTGAAATCAATTACATGGTACTTTTGTAACATTTATACTCATCTGCATTTTGAACACCAGAACAAAGTTCCACTGATCAATCAACCACAACGCCAACAGCAACATCGCCATCAAGCACATCAGGTACAGTGCCGTTGTATAAGATATACTGTACTTGAAATCAATTACATGGTACTTTTGTAACATTTATACTCATCTGAAATTTGAATAATAGAACAAAGTTCCACTGATCAATCAACCACAACGCCAACAGCCATATCGCCATCAAGCACATCAGGTACAGTGCTGTTGTATAAGATATACTGTACTTGAAATCAATTACATGGTACTTTTGTAACATTTATACTCATCTGAAATTTGAATAATAGAACAAAGTTCCACTGCTCAATCAACCACAACGCCAACAGCAACATCGCCATCAAGCACATCAGGTACAGTGCTGTTGTATCAAATATACTGTACTTGAAATCAATTACATGGTACTTTTGTAACATTTATACTCATCTGAAATTTGAATAATAGAACAAAGTTCCACTGATCAATCAACCACAACGCCAACAGCAACATCACCATCAAGCACATCAGGTACAGTGCCGTTGTATAAGATATACTGTACTTGAAATCAATTACATGGTACTTTTGTAACATTTATACTCATCTGAAATTTGAATAATAGAACAAAGTTCCACTGATCAATCAACCACAACGCCAACAGCAACATCGCCATCAAGCACATCAGGTACAGTGCCGTTGTATAAGATATACTGTACTTGAAATCAATTACATGGTACTTTTGTAACATTTATACTCATCTGCATTTTGAACAACAGAACAAAGTTCCACTGCTCAATCAACCACAACGGCAACAGCAACATCGCCATCAAGCGCATCAGGTACAGTGCTGTTGTATCAAATATACTGTACTTGAAATCAATTATGTTGTACTTTTGTAACATTTATACTCAAATGCATTTTGAACAACAGTACAAAGTTCCACTGATCAATCAACCACAACGCCAACAGCCACATCGTCATCAAGCACATCAGGTACAGTGCTGTTGTATCAAATATACTGTACTTGAAATCAATTACATGGTACTTTTGTAACATTTATACTCATCTGCATTTTGAACACCAGAACAAAGTTCCACTGATCAATCAACCACAACGCCAACAGCAACATCGCCATCAAGCACATCAGGTACAGTGCCGTTGTATAAGATATACTGTACTTGAAATCAATTACATGGTACTTTTGTAACATTTATACTCATCTGAAATTTGAATAATAGAACAAAGTTCCACTGATCAATCAACCACAACGCCAACAGCAACATCGTCATCAAGCACATCAGGTACAGTGCCGTTGTATCAAATATACTGTACTTGAAATCAATTACATGGTACTTTTGTAACATTTATACTCATCTGAAATTTGAATAATAGAACAAAGTTCCACTGATCAATCAACCACAACGCCAACAGCAACATCGCCATCAAGCACATCAGGTACAGTGCTGTTGTATCAAATATACTGTATTTGAAATCAATTACATGGTACTTTTGTAACATTTATACTCATCTGAAATTTGAATAATAGAACAAAGTTCCACTGATCAATCAACCACAACGCCAACAGCCATATCGCCATCAAGCACATCAGGTACAGTGCTGTTGTATCAAATATACTGTACTTGAAATCAATTACATGGTACTTTTGTAACATTTATACTCATCTGAAATTTGAATAATAGAACAAAGTTCCACTGATCAATCAACCACAACGCCAACAGCAACATCGCCATCAAGCACATCAGGTACAGTGCCGTTGTATAAGATATACTGTACTTGAAATCAATTACATGGTACTTTTGTAACATTTATACTCATCTGAAATTTGAATAATAGAACAAAGTTCCACTGATCAATCAACCACAACACAACTGACCTTATCGGAATCAAGCACAAGTTTCACAAGTACCCCCAGAACAAGTTCAGTACTTCTCTATACTTGAAATCAGTCACTTTTGTAACAAATAACATTCCTCACATTTAGATCTCACGGAAGCTGTCACATTTTTTTTTCTTTCTGTTACTGTAATAGTTTCCTTGTTTTACCACACAAATCCAGAACTGTCAGATGTGTAGGTTGTAGTAATTAAACAATACTTCGTCACTGCAGTAAAGTAGATTTTTGGAATATTTCTACTTTGCATGCTGAACTTCACTACATTTAAAAAAATTTTTTTTTCTCCAGACCCATGTGACAGAAATCTCCCACCTTTTGGGAAGAACTGATAATATTTGTAATATTTAGCCACGTTCAAAAGTCAATAAAAGATAATTACCATTTACAATTACAATAACAAGTTGTCATGTGTATAATACAATGGCGATTGCTTTAAGACGAAAAGTGAAGTTTGGCTTCTCCTAAAATTTAATTCCGATTTCTGCAGGTACATATTTAATATATTTAAAATAACATAATTTACTTTTTTCAAGAATATGTCCAGTCAGTGTACGTATGGCCCATAGACACCTTTTTAGAGGCCGTAGTACAATGGGAGTCTGACAGTTCCCTATCTGTCACTCACTCAAAGTTGTGTTGATGTAGTGACACTATGGTTCACACTTGGGAGCCCCAAACACCTCTGCTTTTTGAAAAAAGGCCAATGAGAATTGGCGAGTGGAATTTGCATGCCACTCCCCCGGACATACAGTTATAAAAGGAGCTGGTATGCAACCACTCATTCAGATTTTCTCTTCAGAGCCAAGCGGTTCTATTCATTGAAGCTGATTTCATCCGCGAAGTTCATTCACCTCATCTACTGGATTCTACGGCGCATTTCAGCGGCTTCTCCCCCTCTGCACCCATGGAGTGCAGAGAACACCCCAGGGCGCTTCGGCAGAAACAACTAAAAGAGTATATTCTAAAAAAAAAAAAGAGTATATTTTCTTTCTAAAAGAGCGGCACACACGGAACGTCTTTTTAAAGATGCCTTCCGTCTGTGTGTTATTCCTGGTTGCGTTTGATCTCACTCCGTCAATGACGGCCACGATTGCTGTCTTTCGTGTCTGGGCGCTGCCCACACGGAGACATTGTTCATGGATGGGTCTTGTCCTCACTGCAAGAACATGACCATGGCAACGTTGCAGTCATGGTTTTCATTCGTAAGAAAGGAAGCCACCCCAGTGGCTCCCTGCCTCGGTCCTTCTACCTACGGGTATGAGGCCGTGCCAGTTAGCACTGAGGGCGATTTGGGACCTCAATGGGACCACCTCCACCGGGTATCCCCCCACGGACCTCCCATTCCCCAGCACACTCGCTTGCTCCGGTCGGGCTCTCGAATGAGATCGCCAGCTTGTCTCTGGGTGAGTTCGACATCTCGTTCGGAGCCCGGGAAGAAGACGAGTTATCGAGCGCAGCATCGGAGAGTGGGCTCGTCCAGTCGGACACAGAGGCTTCGACTGGGCTTCCTCCTTCGAGAGTGGTCGCCCAGTCCCAGGCCGATGCGGAAATGATGGAAATGCTTTCTCGAGTGGCCGCGAGTGTCGGACTAGAGTGGAATTCTCCCCTGAACACTCACAGCTCGATGATTGGTTCCTGGGCTCGGGGCACCACTAACGGCCATGCCCCACCCCCGTTCCTTTCTTCCCAGAAGTGCATGAGGAGCTGACAAGATCGTGGGAGGCACCTTTTACTGCGCAGTCCCGGACTTTCAGCTCCCCGCTCTCGCTACCCTCGATGGTGGAGCGGCCAGGGGGTATTCGGTGATCCCCCAGGTGGACAAGGCGCAGGAGGAGAATCTTTTGTTTCGTTTTCATTTAATTTCACCACATGTCCAAGAGGCTGCGGTACCCAAAAATTCAACAAAAGAGTGGTTTTCTTGTTCCCTGGGTCACATGTTTGGTGTCGTCACGACCACTGTCCACCGTCCCATCTTTGCAGGTATGGCATCCCAGCGGTGGTCCCCCCACTCCTGTGTGCCCAGCTGTGGCACAAACATGTCCACATGGGATTGGGTCCGGTGGACTACGGGGACGAACTCCTCCTCTCCACTCCTCGGCCAATCTTATGGTGGGCGGCAGGAGCCAGGTAAGTGCTTCGATGTCCCTGGACTCAGCACGGCCACGGGGCTTGAATCCCCTCGACATGGCACCTTGAGCTCCGCCCCGCCGTGAGGCCCCACCCACCGGTACATCCGACATTATCATTCCCTTGGTCCCCCTCGCCCGGAGTTTGGACACATGGCTCGCGCTTTCCAACCTGTCGCAGTGGCTGACCCAGACCGTCCGACTCGGCTATGCAATTCAGTTTGCTAGGCACCCGCCCAGATTCAGCGGCATCCGCTTCACCTCGGTGAAGGGCGACAATGCCGCTACCTTGTGTGTGGAGATCGCTACCCTTCTGCGCAAGGGCGCGATAGAGCCTGTCCCTCCAGCCGAGATGAAGAAAGGGTTGTACAGAGACCAATCCTGGACCTGCAAGTACTGAACCAGGCTTTTATACAGACTCCCGTTCAAGATGCTGATGCAAAGACTCAGTCTCAATGACAGCGCGCCTCACAAACGAGCGCGCACAGTCGGTGCTGAACTGTCTGAAGGTGTTCAGATGGAGAGCAGCGGTTCTACTGAAACTTTTTCAGAGGCTCCTGGGGCATACGGCATCCTAATTGGAGGCTACACCGCTCGGGTTGATGCATATGAGACCGTTTCAGCAATGACTTCAGACTCGAGTCCCGAGATGTGCATGGCGCCACGGGACACATCGCGTGGCCATCATGTCGATCTGTCGCTGCCTCTTCAGCTCTTGGACCAACCTTGCATTTCTACGGGCAGGGGTTCCCCTAGAGCAGGTCTCCAGGTGTGTCGTGGTTACAAAAGACGCCTCCAAGATGGGCTAAGGCGCCGTATGCAATGGGCATACAGCTGCCGGCTCCTGGACTGGCCCGTGGCTGCATTGGCACATCAACTGCCTAGAGTTGTTGGCAGTACTGCTCACCCTGCGGAGGTTTTGGCCATTGATCCAGGGCAAGCACGTGTTGGTCCGGATGGACAACACAGCGATGGTAGTGTACATCAACCGCCAAGGTGGTCTACGCTCCCATTGCATGTCACAACTCGCCCGCCATCTCCTCCTCTGGAGTCAGCAGTGCCTCAAGTCGCTACGAGCCACTCACATCCCGGGTGAACTCAACACCGCAGCGGACGCGCTGTCACGTCAGGTTACCCTCAGGGGAGAGTGGAGTCTCCACCCTCAGGTGGTCCAGCTGATTTGGAGTTGATTTGGTCGAGCACAGGTAGACCTGTTTGCTTCCATGGAATCCTCCCACTGCCCGCTTTGGTACGCCCTGACCGAGGCACCCCACACAGCTGGCCCCCTGGACTACACAAATATGCGTTTCCCCCAGTAAGCCTACTTGCATAGACCCTGTGCAAGGTCAGGGAGGATGAGGAGCAGGTCATCCTAGTAGCACCCTACTGGCCCAACCAGACGTGGTTCTCGGATCTCACGCTCCTCATGACAGCCACCCCTGGAGAATTCCCCTGAGGAAGGACCTTCTTTCTCAGGGACAGGGCACCATCTGGCACCCGCGACCAGACCTCTGGAATCTCCACATCTGGCCCCTGGATGGGACACGGAAGACCTAAGTGGCCTACCACCCGTGGTGGTAGACACGATCACTCAGGCTAGGGCTCCCTCTACGAGGCGCCTGTATGCCTTGAAGTGGCGTCTGTTCGTTAAGTGGTGTTCTTCCCGACGCGAAGACCCCCAGAGATGTGCAGTCGGATCAGTGCTTTCCTTCCTGCAGGAGAGGCTGGAGGGGCGGCTGTCCCCCTCCACCCTGAAGGTGTACGTAGCCACTATTTTGGCATATCACGATGCAGTAGATGGTAAGTATTTGGGGAAGCACGACTTGATCATCAGGTTCCTGAGAGGTGCTAGGAGGTTGAATTCCTCCAGACCGTGCCTCGTCCCCTCATGGGACCTCTCTGTAGTCCTACAGGGTCTACAGGGAGCTTCCTTTGAGCCCTTGGAGTCAGTTGAGCTTAAGGCACTGTCTTTGAAGACTGCCCTCCTGACTGCGCTCACTTCCAGCAAAAGGGTGGGGACCTGCAGGCGTTCTCTGTCAACAAATCATGCCTGGAGTTTGGTCTGGGTTACTCTCACGTGATCCTGAGACCCCGACCGGGCTATGTGCCCAATGTTCCCATGACTCCTTTTAGGGATCAGGTGGTGAACCTGCAAGCGCTGCCCCAGGAGGAAGCAGACCCAGCCTTGGCAATGCTGTGTCCGGTGTGAGCTTTATGCATCTATTTGGATTGCACATAGAGCCTTAGAAGCTCCGAGCAGCTCTTTGTTTGCTTTGGTGGACAGCGGAAAGGAAGCACTGTCTCCAAATAGAGGATCGCCCACTGGGTCATCGACACCATCACGATGGCATATCAGGCTCAGGACGTGCCACCCCCTGCGGGGTTACGAGCCCACTCCACCAGGAGTGTGGCAGCCTCCTGGGCCCTGGCCAGTGGCGCCTCTTTGGCAGACATCTGCAGAGCAGTGGGCTGGGCAAAACCCAACACATTTGTGAGGTTCTACAATCTCCGGGTTGAGCCGGTCTCGTCCCGTGTATTGGCAGGCACGAGCAGGTAAGTTCCGGGACAACTGGCCGGGTGTACCATTTGCGCATAGCGCCTTTCCCCTCCCTTGAGGTGAAGACATGTGCTCTTGACTCCCAGTCATGTTCACAGACCGTGATTACTGGATGACTTTCCTCCTTAGCCCTCTGGCAGCTGAGTTTGCAGGGAAATTTGCTGACTGGCCCAGTACGCGCACTAATGAGCCCCTGTACTGAGATAGGTGCTCCACATGTGCTGGTTCTCCAAAGGCGACCCCATGTGATATCTTACGCAAACTTGTTTCCCTGACGGCAAACTGCGTCTTCCTTGGGCAAAGGCCCCTCTGCCCCTAGTCGCCATGCTCTGTAGAAACTCTGTAGGGCAGGGTGTGGTCTCCGTGGTGTATTCCCCTTGGGAGGGACACCCCCTGACGCAGACACTTATGGCTCCCAGTCAGTTAACAAATTCCACTCTTTTTGGGGAGAAAAGAGAGGGAAAAGAGGCCTCAGCTGGGCTAGCCTCTCCCTATAGTTGGGCACTTATTCCTGATGGACCGTTCGATGCTCATAAGAGTGTTGGGGGAGGTTACGTGAAGGCCTGGTGCGCTGGCTACGAGGCGCACAGTAGTCTGCCCATCACACACTGCCAGTTCACGCAACACAGTTCAGCTAGTTGTGGCATTTTGTATAGGGACCCCTAGTGTCACTACATTGACACAACGTCGAGTGAGTGACAGATCCTGGTTACTTTCGTAACCTCCGTTCCCTGATGGAGGGAACGAGACGTTGTGTCCCTCTTGCCACAACGCTGAACTACCCGCTGAAATGGCTGGGACCTGGTCTCGGCTCCTCAGCATAAAACCTGAATGAGTGGTTGCATACCAGCTCCTTTTATACCCATTTGTCTGGGGGAGTGGCATGCAAATTCCACTCGCCAATTCTCATTGGACTTTTTTCAAAAAGCAGAGGTGTTTGGGGCTCCCAAGAGTGACCCCTAGTGTCACTACATCGACACAATATCTCGTTCCCTCCAACAGGGAATGGAGGTTAGGAAAGTAACCAGGACGATAGCTGTACTATAAAATTTTAATGAACCACAGATCAATGTTGATTAGACAAGAGGTTCTTAACATGTAATTTGAGGTCCCGTCTGGATGCCCGGCATCACTCGGATTCCATGGGAACTCTGAGCTCTCCTTGCCTTGGAATGAAATTTCTTATTGTTTATTAAACATTGGGCTTTCAATCAATCTATTTTTGTACCACCTGGAAGCCTGTCTTCTTTGTTTGATGATTGGGTGAGCTTACTAATGGGTGGGTCTTTGGTGATGTACAGTACATGGCACTGTTTGACGTGAAAGTGCAACGTGATACTCTTATGATCATAAATATGCATGGTACACGCATTTTGGGTAAAATAGTCAGTTTTCTGTCATGTTTAACAATATTTTAGCAATACTTTTAGGGACTGAAGTTTCTCTTGCTTCATTCACTTGTTTATAGTGAGCCAACATGTAGAGTTAGATAAATACCGGAAACACAAAAGTGTACACATAAGGAGAATTTTCAAGCACTTAGTTTTTGTGAACATGTCTGTAAAGCTCCAAAAAGGACAAAGACACCCCATAAAAGTAGTCCACTCATGCACTGTATTCCAACTCTTGATTAGTGATATGATGTGCCTTTGTGTCAGAAACAGACTGAAATTTAAGTCATTATTCACTGAAAAGTGTCCTCTTCAATGCAACTAAAGAGCAGCACTCAAATCAAATATGGTACCTATGGGACAGGTTTGACGCCATGACGTTTGGTCATAAGACAAGAGAAGCAATAGCATTTCATATTACTGACATTCAACCATATCATGTTCGTAACCATGTCATATTTAGTTTGAGAGCTGCTCTTGAGCTGCAGTGCAAGGCAACATTATCAGTGAATGTGAGTAAAAATGAGATAAATGTGAATTTTATTTGTTCTACTTGAATTTGAAACTTTATAAACAACACTGCCTACGACAAACTCATCTAAAACTACTAAAACCATACTTACATCTACAGCCCCTTCTACAGCAACAACATCCCTTTCTAAAACAGCTCAACCAACAACTACAACCCTGCCTATAACAACATTAACCACAATCACACCTAAAACAATAAAACCTACAGCAACATTGACAACTGAACCAACATCCCCTTCAACAACTAAATTACAATCTACAGCGACAACTTCAACTGAATCAAAAACTACAATGCAACCAACAACCACAACCCTGCCTGCAACAACTACAGCTCATGAAGCTTCAACTACAACCCTGCCTACAACAAACTCACCTAAAACAACTACAAACCTACTTACATCTACAGCCCAATCCACAGCAACGATGGCCCTTTCTACATCTCATCCAACAACTACAACCCTGCCTATAACATCACCAACCACAGTTACACCTACAACAACACAACCTATAGCAACAACAACATCTGAACCAACAACTACACTGCAACCAACAACAACAGCCCTAAATTCACCTACAGCTCATGAGACTTCAACTACAATCCTATCTACGACCAACTCGCCTGAAACAACTACAACCCTACTTACATCTACAGCCCCTTCTACAGCAATGACAACCCTTTCTACAACAGCTCAACCAACAACTAGAACCCTGTCCATAACAGCACCAACCACAATCACACCTACAACAACACAATCTACATCAACAACTACACTGCAACCAATGACCACAGCCCAAACTTCAACAACAACAGCTCAAACGTCATTTGCAACCCTGTCTATAACAAACTCACCTACAGCTACAATCACTCCTTCAGCAACCACACCCCTTTCTACAACAGCTCAGTCAACAACTACAATCCTGCCTATGAAAACAACAATCATGTCTACAACACAACAGACAGCTACAACTACAACTGAGTCAACAACAACAAACCCTTCAACAACTACACTGCAAACCACAACCAGAGCCCTTCCTGCAACAACTACTGCTCATGAAACTTCAACTATAACCCTGTCTACAACCAACTTGCCTAGAACAACTACAACCCTTCAGACAACATCTGCCTCTCCAACAGCAATGACAACCCTGCTTATAACAGAAACCACAATCACACCTATGACAACACAACCTATAGCAACAACAAAAACTGAACCTACAAATTCTTCAACATCTTTATCACAATCTACAGCTACTACCCTGCCTACAACAATCTTGCCCACAACTACAGTCCCACCTACAGCAACCACTACCCTTTCAACAACAGCTCAGCCAACAACTACAAATACATCACCTCCTACAGCAAGTGAACCTATAACAACCCTAACCCCACCTACAGTTACAACCACAATCCCATCTACAACTTCAGTCAAACCTATAACCACTACAATCCAGCCTGCAACTACATCATTAACAACTCAACCAACGACTACAACTCAACAAACTTTTTCAACTTTAACACAGCCTACAAGTACAACACAAACAACAACAACTGTCCAGCCCTCTATTACAGTTGTTGTCTCTTTTACCAGCAATGAAACTTTTTTTGATGAATTGTTAATTCCAACTTCAGATGCCTTCAAAACTCGAGCACATAAAGTCAAAAATGAGGTACGTTATATAGTAAATAAATTCTATATATATAATATATTATGCAGCTGGATGACATAAAATAATACCAAAAAGCTGAGTAGACTATGGAGAAAATTTGGTTACAAATGGTGATGCATCATTAATGAATGTATTCAGTATTGTTTTTAAATTATATTTAAAAACAATTTTAATTTTTTTTCTCTCTAGCCTCTGTCTGTATTGTGTCTCTCCTCTTGTTGCTTATGAGCTAGACCAGTGCTACCGCTCTCTCCCATTGAAAATGTATTGGGGACATGCAGTCCAATGGTTCTTTTTCAATGCAAGTCATGGAATGATGATCAAAATCGTGCACCAAGCGGATCATTGTGGTGCATCTTTTCTTGAGCGGCAGCAGCAGTCATGTCAGTCTTGTCCATTGATTATCAGGAATTAGTAATGTATTACAGTATTAGTAGTACAGACAAGCGGGAACAAGTGCGATCAACAGTCCCCGCCTCCAGATCAAACCCTTCTCTGCACTCCCAACATTCACCATGACCAAATCACTGTGATGAAATCAATGTTTATATTAGTTTTTATCTCTTATTTTAAGTAGTACTAAAGGAAGTTTTAAGAGTGGAAACAGGAAATCGGATAGGAAAAAGAGTGGGACAAAACCCAGATTTAAACCACGGTCACTAGGATAGCAGTACACATTCACACACCGTCTTTACACTCCAGCCCACTGCAGCAACATTTATTGTTCTGTCTGTCATATATTTCTGTGGCTTCACCAGACTATTGGGGTGCAAATAGCTGTGCTGTGTGGCAGATGCTGTTTACCCAGGGGTGCAAATAGACACTCTGTATAAATCAGCATCAAGTGATTTAGTTACCCAGTAGTTTACAAATACTGTATATAAACCCATACAGAAATCTGATATATGGCCATTCAGGAATATATAATTATAATAAATATAATTATAGATAATATATTTTGGAATATATGTTCATATTTCAAATTACAATATAATTTGGAAAATATACATTAAATAAATTAAATCAGCTATTTATTTTATAATATTTTTAAATATATGTTGCCTATATTTATAGGTATGTGACTTTTTAAAATCAGTATTAACCGTACATGAACATACTGTACATATTATGTGTGTGTGTGTGTGTGTTTTACACACAGTATATTGCCATATATCAGATTTCTGTATGCAAACTAAAACAGAGAAAATGTCACAACCAACTAAATTCAACTTGATACATGATGTTTAGCTTTAATCAGAACTTTCCCGTGCAATTATAACACATTTTGCTGTCCATAAAATCCTAATATTTAATTGTCAATAAAATGTATTTTTGTGTCAATAATAAGTAGGTTCCATTTTATTTATCAGTTTAGAGTTCCTGTCTCATGATGTAGCAATACAATTTAATGACTATTTAAAATAAATTAAACAGTTAATTAATTAAACTAATCTGAACCTCTCGGATGCGGCTTCATGTTCAAACTGATAACACTCTAAAAATATAAAATCATCAGTAGCCGCACTACGTGTATAACCACAAGAGACTACAGAAATCTCTACACATTCACATATGCCTAAAAGGGCTTAACACTATTAATACTATGTTTAAATATTGTTGCTATTTTTATCTCATGACATGCTGATTATAGCAAATATCAAGAGATATGTAAGTGACTTGGCACAAATATGTAAGTCCCTGTTAATTGTAACCAAGGCAACATCCACCCCTGAAACCATTACGAGAGCACCACTTTGACTGCACAAAGCTTCTTTTTTTTATTGAAGTTTTTTGCCAAAAGGAATCACTTACTAGTCAGTAGTTTTAACACCATATTAAAAGCTACTGTTTAAATGTGATTTTATGCATTGTTTTTTAGAATTGACATCACTGGCAAGGGCAACACAGAATTTTACATTTTTATTGTATAGCAGTTTGAATTGCAATAGCAAAATTTCACAAAACAATCTGCACAAATGTTGCAGCACAAGTTAGAAATGTAAACGTTTTGTAAAGTCAATGTATTTTGTGACAAATAACTGACATTTTTGATATTGAAACTTTTTTGATGTGTTGTTATAACATTCATTTACAATTATTATACACTGAACATGACATTGTGACCTCTCCACAGTTGGAACCAATCTTAAAAAACAAATTCAGCTCCTTCATTCGATTGACAGTTCTTCAGTTCCGGTGGGTATTTCTTTTCTTTATGTATGGATAGATCTCTAAATATTCTTGTGCACTTTGTTGGGTTTTCTGTAATCGCTGCATCTGTCAGGCTTTTATTTGACCAAATACATAATGTACCAACAAACAATAGCTATTTACAAATATAATTTTGATATCATTTACCCTAAGACCATTTACCTTCCCTTTTCCTTTTTTGTAGAAATGGATCAATAATCACAGATATGAATGTACAGTTCAGCAACTCAACCAATATCAATGACATTGAAAACACAATTTCCACTGCTAACACAACTTTCCTAATTACCAGAGTAACAGGTAAGTTCCCGTTGCGTCAGTTCACTCGGTACAACACAATGACCATGGGAAATCACACTCTCGCGTACTCTACTGAAGACATCGCACCTAAAAGGCCACTGACACATGGCGATGCCAGGTAGCATGTGGGTTTTTCATTTCCATAAAGGATACTCACTTATTCAGTGTTTTCACTGGACATTCCATGCCAAATTGGCCCTTTTATAGCACGAGGCATGTGTGCATTGCCGCCAGCCTTGATGCTCAAGTCTCGAATGCCATGTGACTTTGATGAGAGAACACTTGGTGCCACCGGCATAATGTTTTTTTATTTCGACTCATCCCTCCTTTTCTTTAAAAAAAGCAATAATTTTTGGACACTTACAATGCATGTGAACAAGGCCAATTTTTGAATGGTTTAAAAGCAGATAAGTGAAGCTTTTATGAAAGCACTTACATTAATTCTTCTGTTAAAAAACATGCATTATTTGCACTGTAAAGTTGTTTTTACAGTTGTTTTAGGTTTTCTTGACATTACATCATCATATCAACATTTTGCAAAATTTACTATAAGTTTACACATAAAAGGTTTATTTATTGGGGGCCTGGGTAGCTCAGCGAGTACTGACGCTGACTACCACCCCTGGAGTCGCAAGTTCGAAACCAGGGCGTGCTGAGTGACTCCAGGCAGGTCTCCTAAGGAACCAAATTGGCCCGGATGCTAGGGAGTGTAGAGTCGCATGGAGTCACACTCGTGGTCATGATTAGGGGTTTTCGCTCTCAATGGGGTGCGTGGTAATTTGTGTATGGATCGCGGAGAGCAGCATGAGTCTCCACATGCTCTGAGTCTCTGCTGTGTCATACACAGTGAGCCATGTGATAAGATGCGCGGATTGACGGTCTCAGCAGTGGAGGCAACTGAGACTTGTCCTCCGCCACCCGGATTGAGGTGAGTAACCGTGCCACCACGAGAAGTAGTGGGAACTTACAATTGACACTGTTGAAAACCTGCAAGGTGCATTATATGTGCTAGCTCCACAATGCATCTACAGTGGGAAAATCAATTCGACATTATCTGGGCTGCAGCCAATCAAGTGATGCGCCAGCACTGGGGTTGTGATACTAGCTGTAGTGAAAGTTCTCCCGGTCCCAGAATTGAACATAGATTTTTTATTTCCTTGCTATTTCCTTGCTCTAAATAAAGACAGGAGGCATCTTATTATGGACATGAGAAAGTTGAACGAAAACACCTGTGAGTGTAAAGTATACCACTTCAGGTGCCACTCTGTATGCTTCCCTACAATGGATTCACGTCAATCAAACAGACTCTTCCCTTCAAATAGCTATATATCTCAGGTCAGACCTGAGGTTTGCTTTGTAAGGAATAGCATATGGATTTTCATATCCTCCTGTTCTGACATTGTCACCTTGTATACAGTATTAATCAATGATTTAAGGTGGCATTAGAACAGCCTTGCTGGGTTTGCAAATTTGAGCATACTGGCTTTGAGGGAGCAGTTTTTTTCAAATGAATAACTTGACTCGCTTTGCACAGGCCCTGGGATTCTGTATAAATCCCAAAAGGAGCATTTTAATGTCTTGCCAACAAATTACATTTCTAGGCATTGAGCTCAAGCCCATTTGCAACAAAGCTTATCTGTTACGACAGAGAGTAGTTTTTTACAATTCATATCAGAGATATGATATGATTTCAACTTGCAACCTCACACAGTTTCCAAATGTGTAGAGAAGAGCATTAAAATGAATGGGTTGTCAGAGTGTGAAAATTAATCTATATGCTTATACCGTCAGTGAACATATAGCAGGCTTTCGTGCCTTGGTTCGACTCATACAGGCAAAAAAAAAAAAAATAAAAAAAAAAAAATAAAAAAAAAATAGGTGTTCTCCCTTGTGAATGAACAACATTTCTAGATGTGGAGTCCAACTCAATTTGCAAAAAGCTTAGTCATGTTCCTTTACTCCTACCATAAATATGCAATAGCCTATGATATGATTTGACCATGTCACCTCGCATATTTTCTTGCCTATCATGTGAATCATATGTTATGGTGATCTGTGATAGATCTAGAATCAGAATCAGAATAAGCTTTATTGCCAAGTATGCTTACATATACAAGGAATTTATCTGGGTCACAGAAGCTTCCAGTGCACAAACAATACAACAACGATAGAAAAAATAGAATTAAAATAAAAAGTGAATAGAAAATATAAGTATATATAGAAATATACAATAAGACAATATATACAGTGTATATATATATATATATATATATATACACACATATATATATATATATATATATATATATATATATATATATATATATATATATATATACATTACTGTGCAAAAGTCTTTGGCTCATAAGATGTTTCACAAAAGCATTTGTCTTAAGATGGTTATTTATATCTTCAGCTTTAGTGTGTCAATAGGAAACATAAATGTTAGACTTCCAAACATTATTTTTACAAATAGAAAAGATTAGAATAGAAGAACAGGGAGCCCTGCAACAGATGTCATGGCCCCCACAAAGCCCCGCACTGAACATCATGTCAGTCTGAGATTACATAAAGAGACAGAAGCAATTGAGACTAAATAGATAGAAGAACTGTGGCAAATTCTCCAAGAAGCTTGGAACATCCTATCTGCCAACAACCAAGAAAAACTGTGTCCAGGTGTACTTAGGAGAATTGGTAATGTTTTAAAGGCAAAGGTGGTCACACTGAATATTGATTTAGCTTTTTTTATGTTTACTGGGCTTTGTATGACATTAAGTGATAAATGAAAACTATTTATGTCATTATTTTTGAAGACATCCTCACTATGCAACATTTTTCACAAGTGCCTAAAACTTTTGCACAGTACTGTATATAATATATATATATATATATATATATATATATATACACAGTTGTGCTCAAAAGTTTGCATACCCCTGGAGAATTGGTAATATATGTACCATTTTTAAAGAAAACATGATTGAGCAGGTAAAACACATTTCTTTTATTTCTTATGGGATTCATATTCAACTGTAGGTTATAACAGAATGGCACAATCATAAAACAAAACATGGCAACAATGAAAAAAATGAAATGACCCCTGTTCAAAAGTCTGCATACCCTTAGTTCTTAATACTGTTTATTGCCCCCTTTAGCATCAATGACAGCATGCAGTCTTTTGTAATAGTTGTCTATGAGACCCCAAATTCTTGCAGGTGGTATAACTGCCCATTCGTCTTGGCAAAATGCCTCCAGGTCATGCAAAGTCTTTGGTCCTCTTGCATGAACCGCACGTTTGTGATCTCCTAGAGTAGCTCAATGATATTAAGGTCAGAAGACTGTGATGGCCACTCCAGAACCTTCACCTTTTTCTGCTGTAACCACTGGAGGGTCAACTTGGCCTTGTTCTTAGGGTCATTGTCGTGCTTAAAAGTCCAAGAGCGTCCCATGCGCAGCTTTCTTGCAGAAGAATGCAAATTGTCTGCCAGATAACATGCTGCATTCATCTTGCCATCAATTTTCACAAGATTCCCCATGCCTTTAGAGCTCACACACCCCCAAAACATCAGTGAGCCACCACCATGCTTCACAGTGGGGATGGTATTCTTTTCACTATAGGCCTTGTTGACCCCTCTCCAAACATAGCGCTTATGGTTGTGACCATAAAGCTCTATTTTGGTCTCGTCACTCCAAATTACAGTGTGCCAGAAGCTGTGAGGCGTGTCAAGGTGTTGTCGGGCATATTATATCCGGGCTTTTTTGTGGCATTGGCGCAGTAAAGGCTTCTTTCTGGCAACTCGACCATGCAGCTCATTTTTGTTCAAGAATCGTTGTATTGTGCTCCTTGACACAACCACACCATCTTTTTCCAGAGCAGCCTGTATTTCCCCTGAGGTAACCCGTGGGTTTTTATTTGTATCCCAAACAATTCTTCTGGCAGTTGTGGATGAAATCTTTCTTGGTCTACCTGACCTTGGCTTGGTATCAAGAGATCCCTGAATTTTCCACTTCTTAATAAGTGATTGAACAGTACTGACTGGCATTTTCAAGGCTTTGGATATCTTTTTATATCCTTTTCCATCTTTATAAAGTTCCATTACCTTGTTACGCAGGTCTTTTGACATTTCTTTTCTGCTCCCCATGGCTCAGTATCTAGCCTGCTCAGTGCATCCATGTGAGAGCTAACAAACTCATTGACTATTTATACACAGACACTAATTGCAATTTAAAAAGCCACAGGTGTGGGAAATTAAACTTAATTGCCATTTAAACCTGTGTGTGTCACCTTGTGTGTCTGTAACAAGGCCAAACATTCAAGGGTATGCAAACTATTGATCAGGGCCATTTGGGCGATTTCTGTTATAATTATTATTTAAAAAGGAGCCAAACAATTATGTGATGATAAATGGCTTCATATGATCACTATCCTTAAATAAAAGACCAAAATTTCACAATTTCTGCCAGGGTATGCAAACTTTTGAGCACAACTGTACATACTGGCAGCCAAAAATTTGGAATAATGTACAGATTTTGCTCTTATGGAAAGAAATTATTACTTTTATTCACCAAAGTGGCATTCAACTGATCACAATGTATAGTCAGGACATTAATAACATGAAAAATTACTACTACAATTTTTACCAAAAAAATCAGACCTTCTTAAACTTCTTCAGAGTTCTCATCAAAAAATCTTCCTTGTGCCACAATGACAGCTTTACAGATCCTTGTTATTCTAGCTGTCAGTTTGTCCAGATACTCAGGTGACATTTCACCCCACACTTCCTGTAGCACTTGCCATAGATGTGGCTGTCTTGTCAGGCATTTCTCATGCACTTTACAGTCTAGCTGATCCCACAAAAGCTCAATGGGGTTAAGATCCATAACACACTGTATCTCGGAGGACGGCGGGGCCGGGCAGAATGACGGACGCCCAGACCCCAATCAGCCTGATGAGGCGAGCGAGGGATAAAGGTGACCGAAGACAGCAGCTCGAGAGAGAGAGAATTATGGGCAGCTGCCCTGTATGTGTTTGTGTGTCTTTTTTTTTTTTTTTTTTGGACTCAAGATGGCGCCGAGTATGGCTGCTGCGTTGCGAGCTCCGACACAACATAGCAATGTTTTGTTTGTTTTGTTCACAATTCTTATGTTTTTTGTCTTGGATGTTGTCTGCCTTATTGTCTACGACAGACAAACACTTTTGGACATTGGTTCAGCGATCTCACACCAAAACCGGACTTCACATTCCTCAATGCCGACCCACTGTTTACAAACACGCAAGCAGAGCCCTTTGTCTGGGCAGCACGGCCGCGGAAACGCAGAAGGAAAAGGGGAAACAGAGCCAGCGTTCTCATCAGAGTAAGACGCCGCGCAAATCGACCCCCGCTACCCACTATTCTACTAGCAAATGTTCAGTCTCTGGATAACAATCTCTGCGAGCTGAAAGCGCGGATCTCTTTCCAACGAGAGATGAGGGACTGCTGTATTATCTGCCTAACAGAAACTTGAATGTCTGCGGAGATCCCAGACTCAGCCATTGAACCCGCGGGGTTCTCCATGCACAGAGCGGACAGAGCGAAAGACCTCTCAGGTAAAACTAGAGGAGGTGGTGTATGTTTTATGATCAACAAATCCTGGTGTGATCAGAGGAACGTACATTCCATCAAGTCTTTCTGTTCTCCTGATCTGGAATTTCTTATGCTTCTGTGTCGACCATTCTGGCTACCGAGGGAATTCACAGCGGTCATTATCACAGCTGTGTACATCCCCCCACAAGCCGACACAGACCGGGCACTCAAGGAACTGTATGGGAGTATAAGTGAGCAGGAAACCGCGCACCCTGAGGCCACGTTCATTGTGACCGGGGACTTTAATAAAGCCAGTTTAAAATCATTCGCACCAAAATATCACCAGCACATTAGTTTCAACACACGAGGGAACCGGGTTTTGGACCATTGCTACTCTCCATTCCGGGATGGCTACAAATCCCTTCCCGCCCACCATTTGGCAAATCGGACCAGTCTTCCATTCTGCTTCTGCCCGCTTACAGGCAGAAATTGAAACAGGAAGCACCCACCCTCAGAACGATCCAGTGCTGGTCGGACCAATCAGACTCTACGCTACAGGACTGTTTTGATCACACGGACTGGGAGATGTTCCGGTCCGCCTCTGATGACGACATCGAGCTTTACGCTGATAGCGTAATGTGTTTCATCAGAACGTGTGTAGAGGAAGTGATTCTGACCAGAACTGTACGAATCTATCCGAATCAGAAGCCATGGATCAATAGCGATGTTCGCGCGGCACTTAATGTGCGGACCTCCGCTTTTAATTCCGGGAACGCGGAGGAGCATAAACAAGCCAGTTATGCCCTCCGAAAAACTATCAAAACAGCAAAATGCCAGTACAGGAGCAAGATTGAAGGACAGTTTAACACCACCAACTCTAGAAGCATGTGGCAGGGAATTAACATCATCACGGACTTTAAAGGGAATAAAAACTCTGCCATGAACACCGCTGCCTCTCTACTGGATGAGCTAAATACTTTTTATGCTCGTTTCGAGGGAAATAACACAGCCCTCGCGGAGAGAGCTCTCGCGGCTGAAGCTACAGAGGATAGTTCACTCTCCGTCTCTGTAGCGGATGTAACCCGATCCTTCTGACGGGTGAATATCCGCAAAGCCGCGGGCCCAGACGGCATTCCGGGCCGTGTCATCAGAGCGTGCGCGAACCAGCTGGCTGGTGTTTTTACGGACATTTTCAACTTTCCCTCTCTTTGTCTGTAGTCCCCACATGTTTTAAAACATCCACCATTGTGCCTGTACCAAAACAATCAAAAATAACTTGTTTAAATGACTGGCGTCCTGTTGCTCTGACCCCCATCAACAACAAATGTTTTGAGAGACTAATCAGAGATTACATCTGCTCTGTATTGCCACTCAATCTCGACCCGCTGCAGTTTGCTTACCACAACAACCACTCCACTGATGATGCCATTGCATCTACAATACACACTGCTCTCTCCCACCTGGAAAAAAAGAACACTTATGTGAGAATGCTGTTTGTAGACTACAGCTCAGCATTCAACACCATAGTGCCCTCCAAGCTAGATGAGAAACTCCGGGCTCTGGGCTTAAACAGCTTGCTGTGCAGCTGGATCCTGGACTTCCTGTCAAGCAGACGCCAGGTGGTTAGAATAGGCAGCAACATTTCCTCATCACTAACCCTCAACACTGGAGCCCCGCAGGGCTGTGTTCTCAGCCCACTACTGTATTCCTTGTACACACATGACTGTGTGGCAACACATAGCTCCAATGCCATCATTAAGTTTGCTGATGACATGACGGTGGTAGGTCTGATCACTGACAATGATGAAACAGCCTACAGAGAGGAGGTGCACACTCTGACACACTGGTGTCAGGAGCACAACCTCTCCCTCAATGTCAGTAAGACAAAGGAGCTTGTGGTGGACTTCAGAAGAAAAGACAGAGAACTCAGTCCCATCACCATCAATGGAGCACCAGTGGAGAGAGTCAGCAGCTTCAAGTTCCTGGGTGTCCACATCACTGAGGAACTCACATGGTCCGTCCACACTGAAGTCGTTGTGAAGAAGGCTCATCAGCGCCTCTTCCTCCTGAGACGGCTGAGGAAGTTTGGAATGAACCGCCACATCCTCACACAGTTCTACACCTGCACTGCGGAGAGCATCCTGACTGGCTGTATCTCCGCCTGGTACGGCAATAGCACCGCCCACAACCTCAAAGCACTCCAAAGGGTGGTGCGAACTGCCAGACACATCATCGGAGGTGAGCTTCCCTCCCTCCAGGAAATATATACAAGGCGGTGTGTGAAAAAAGCTCGGAGGATCATCAGAGACTCCAGCCACCCGAGCCATGGGCTGTTCTCACTGCTACCATCAGGTAGGCGGTATCGCAGCATCAGGACCCGCACCAGCCGACTCCATGATAGCTTCTTCCCCCAAGCAATCAGACTTCTGAACTCTTGATCTCCCACGATCAAAATACATCAGCACTGCACTTTATTACCCTTACTCTTATATCTCACACCGGACTGTCATAAATTATATTATTATTATTATATTATGTTCTCTCTTAACAACTGACTATCAACCGACAGCCTGAATGTCAATACAGTACAATACTGTACATTCTATATATATATATATATATATATATATATATATATATATATACTTTTTTTTATATATTTTTATTTTTAATTTTTATTGAATAATGTGTTTCTATATAGTAAAAAAAAAAAAAACAGCGTATTGTATACTGTACAGTGTATGTTATTATTTGTATATTGTTGAGTGTAATTATGTGTATAACAGATGTTTAAATTGTGTTGTGTTAATTTGATGTTATTGTAAATTGGTATATGTCTCATCACTGTCACGACTGCTATGTTGATCGGATCTGCACCCAAGAATTTCACACACCATTGCACTTGTGTATATGGCTGTGTGACAATAAAGTGATTTGATTTGATTTGATTTAATTCAATATTATTTAGATTATCAAGCCAGTTCTCACCTCCTCCTTTCCATTTATATGTTACATTGGTGCCGAAAACCTGGGAGGGAGGAGGGATGCCTGTCGTAGAGTCCTCAACACTGCCGTCAACCCAGTGGAGCGCCGCTGCCATCCGCCGGGGCAGTAGCCCGACCGCCCGGATGTGGGGAACAGCCGCCGTCCGCGAGGCGAGGAGGGACGGGACTTCCCGACCGCCTGGAGCGATGGAGTCGCTGCCAGGGGCGGAGGAGTGTCCCCACATGCCGCCAGAAAAGCAGAAGGGCGTTCTGTCCACTGGGGGTTGGAGGTTTGACTCCGGTCTACCCGGGGAGGAGTGGCTGTCGGGTGTGATCGGGGACTACGCGACAGCGCATCAGAGAACCGGTGAGTGAGCTTTTTCTCTCTCTCCTCTCTCTCTCGCGCTGTCGCTCTGTGTTGGCCCACCCCGGAGAGGAGGGGAGGGGGTGTACGTCATGCCGGGGGCTCCCTGGCCTGAGGCAATGCAGGGAGGAGTGTAGCACGGATGAGGGCGGGACCGGGAGGAATGACAGACGCCTGGACCCCAATCAGCCTGATGAGGTGAGCGAGGGATAAAGGCAACCAAAGACGGCAGAATTATGGGCAGCTGCCCTGTATGTGTCTGTGTGTCTTTTTATTTAATTAAATATTATTTATATTATCAAGCCGGTTCTCGCATCCTCCTTTCCATTGATGTGTTACACAATCTTTTCCAGTTATCTGTTGTCCAATGTCTGTGTTTCTTTGCCCACTCGAACCTTTTCTTTCAAAAGTGGCTTTTTCTTTGCAATTCTTCCCATAAGGCCTGCACCCCTGAGTCTTCTCTTTACTGTTGTACATGAAACAGTGTTGAGCGGGTAGAATTCAATGAAGCTGTCAGCTGAGGACATGTGAGGCATCTATTTCTCAAACTAGAGACTCTGATGTACTTATCCTCTTGTTTAGTTGTACATCTGATCTTCCACATCTCTTTCTGTCCTTGTTAGAGCCAGTTGTTCTTTGTCTTTGAAGACTGTAGAGTACACCTTTGTATGAAATCTTCAGTTTTTTGGCAATTCCATGCATTGTATAGCCTTCATTCCTCAAAACAATGATTGACTGACGAGTTTCTAGAGAAAGCTGTTTCTTTTTTTGCCATTTTTTTTACCTAATATTGACCTTAAGACATGCCAGTCTATTGCATACTGTTCAATTAAAAAACAAACACAAAGACAATGTTAAGCTTCTTTTAACAAACCAAATAGCTTTCAGCTGTGTTTGATATAATGGCAAGTGATTTTCCAGTACCAAATTAGCAATTTAGCATGATTACTCAAGGATAAGGAGTTATGGCTGCTGGAAAAATACAAATTTCCTTCTGAAACAGCAAAATCCGTACATTATTCCAAACTTTTGGCCGCCAGTATATATATATATATATATATATATATATATATATATATATATATATATATATATATACATATATATACAGTATATACATATACAGTATATACATATGTACAAAGACAAATCTGTAATATATTGATAGTGCAAGGGAATATAATGGCAGAAGAGGTAGGAGATGTTGGATAAATATAAATAGACTAAGCTGTGTATTGGACATAATTATTGCTCAATGGGGCAGTTTAACTTTTCATGAGATGGAAAACTGTTCTTGGCCTGACAGTTCTGGTGTTGCTATGCCACAATATCTTATGGTACCATAGTACCATTGCGATACCATTCATGTTGTTTGGATGCATTGTTTAGACACACAGGACACAAAACATGACCCTCATGCAGTACTGGTGCTGATGCAGTCTGAGCAGCCACTTGGAGTTCAGCTCGAGTACCACATGCTTTGTAGGAATGTTAAATACTGTACATTCAGCATCTGTTATGGTGTCACCATTCTGTTTGGACATGAATGTGGCACCACAAGTATTCTGAAGCTTGAGTACCCTGATAGTTGAGTGGAGTAGAAACATCTGAGCATTAATGCATGAACTTTTCCTCCTGGAGCTGATTAAGTCCTCACTGGACAAAGTGTGTTTGTCACGGATTTTTGTGCTTGTGCCCACTACTTACTGTCCAAATCAGTATTATGGACATCATCTGCTTTTTAATATGAGAGCTACAGTATGTGTCACACAACTTACAGATCTTACTCTAGCATGGGCCAAACAAGCCTTTATTAGAATGTGGGGTATGACGAAGACTATGGTATTTGTATACAAGCTGGGTGGGTGGGGTTACCCGGCCTCGCCTTGCATCAATGGCCTTTCAGGGATGAATGGAGGTGTCTTCAGTAGAGCATGATTTCCCATAGTCAATTTGTTGTTCCCTTCTGGGAACAGTAGCTATATGCATAACTTTACGTTAATCAATCAAACAACAACATTGATTCAAAGTCATGTAAAACATTTTATAATTTATTCTAACACTTGTTGCTATTGGTCTAAATTTGTGTTGAATAAAGCAGCTTTGATGAGCATATTTATCTGAAATATTTAAGTTATGTAAATTTTCTATTCAGAGTGACTCAGTTGTGAATGTTTTTTCTTATGATTAAATCCTTTTTTATGGTTTAAATGAAATAATTTTTATCATTTTGTAACTCATACAATTTTTCTCAATTGTAATCCACAATACACCTACCAAAACCCACCATCAACATCAGTTGTGACAAATACACCTTTGTCCACAACCCCACTTACCACAACTACAACTCAGCCAACAACTGTGACTTTAACAGCTACAAAAACCCTATTTCCATCATCTTCAGTGCAATCAAAAACCTCAACTACTCCAATAACTACAGAACTTTCAGTTACAACTACAACTGATCCTACAACTGTAACCGTACCTACAATGAGTACAAATGAACATTTAACTACAAGTACTACTTCTCAGCCTACAACAACCACAACCTCACCAACAACCTCACCTAAACTCACAACCTCACATACATCTTCAGCTCACTCAGAGACTACTACCACAATTGCACCAACAACTGTGACTCAACAACAAACAAGGACAAACCCTCTTACAACTTCAACTCAGTCTGTAACTACAACCACAAGCCAACCTGCAGCTACAACAACTTCACCAGCAACTACATCCATGGTCCTACCTGCAACTTCTACAACCCCTCTTACCACAGTCAATAGCTCATCTACAATAACTTCAATACAATCAGCAACTGCAATCACAATCCCTCCTACAACTACAAATCAACCAGCAACAATAAGCACAAAACAAGCTACAACAACTCAAACAACTACAACACCACCTTCAATGCTTACAACTCAATCAGAGACTTCATCCATAGCCCCACCTGCAACCACTACAACTCAACTAACTTCCACAACTCCTGTTACAACAACCACAAGTCCATCTACAGCAAATTTATCTCAACCAGCAAGTACAACTACAAGCCCCCCTACAACAACTCAACAAACTACAACACCACCTACAACACTTACAACTCAACTAACGACTACAACCACAAGAACTCAACCAACAACTTTAATCCAGCCAACAACATTGTCTCCTACAACAATTACATCACCAATTACAACTATAACAAATCTGCATTCAGCTACAACCCCACCCACAACTACATCTCAACATACAACCCCCGGCCCACCTGCAACTACAACTCAACCAACTACTACAGCTACTCCTACCACAATCAAAACTCTACATACAATATCTCAACAAACAACAAAATTTACAACTACAACTCCACAAACACCTACAGCCCCATCTACAACTACAACTCAACCTACAACCAAAGAATCACCAACAACTACAACTCTGTCAACAACCACAACACAGCCTACAACTACAACCACTGCTTTAATAACAACAGCCCCCCATTCAACTACAACTATCATAACCCTACCTTCAACAGTCCCTTCTAAAACAAATGCCACAGCCCCTCATATAACAACCTCAAACCTACCTACAACTACATTTCAACAGACAACCACAATAACACCTACAACGATATCTCAACAAACAATGTCATTTGCAACAACAACTCTGAAAGCAACTATAGCACTGTCAACAACTACAACTCAATCTACAACCACAGAGCCACCAACAACTACGACTAAGCCAAACACCACAATACAGCCTACAAATACAGCCATTGCTTCAATAACAACAGCCCCCCCTACAACTACAACTCAACCAATAACAACCAAACCTTCAACAGCTTCAACTTCACAAGCAACCAAAACCCCTTCTACATTGACCACAACCCTACCTACAACAACCCCATCTGAAACAACCACCTCAATCCTGCCTGCAAGTACAACTCATTTAACTACTTCAGCCCTGCCTACAACAACCACAAATCTACCTACAATTACATTTCAACAGACAACCACAACACCACCTACAACTACATCTCAACAAACAATGCAATTTACAACAACAACTCTGCAAACAATTATAGCCCCATCTACAAGTACAACTACATCTCAGACAACAACCACAACACAGCCTACTACTAAAACCACTGCCTTAACAACAGCTCCTCTTACAACTATAACTCAACCAACAACAACCAGGCCATCAACAAATTCAACTCTACAAGCAACCACAACCCCTCCTACAACAACCACCACAATCCTGCCTACAAGCACAACTCAACCAACAACACCATTTAAAAATACAACTCTGCAAACAACTACAGCCCTATCTACAAATATAACTGAATCTACAACCACAGAGCCACCAACAACTACAACTCAGTCAACAACCACAACACAGTCTTCTACTAAATCCACTGCCTTCACAACAGCCCCCCATTCAACTACAACAATCACAACCCTACCTACAACAATCCCTTCTGAAACAAATGCCACAGCCTCTCATATAACAACCACAACTCTACCTACAACTACATTTCATCAGACAAACACAACACCACCTACAACTATGTCTCAACAAACAATGGCATTTACAACAACAACTCTGAAAACAACTATAGCCCTGTCAACAACTACAACTCAATCTACAACCACAGAGCCACCAACAACTATAACTAAGACAAACACCACAATACAGCCTACAAATACAGCCACTGCTTCACTAACAACAGGCCCCCCTACAACTACAACTCAACCAACAACAACACAGCCTTCAACACCTTCAAATTCACAAGCAGCCAAAACCCATTCTACATTGACCACAACCCTACCTACAACAACCCCAGCTGAAACAACCACCTCAATCCTGCCTACAAGTACAAGTCATTTAACTGCTTTAGCCCCTCCTACAACAGCCACAACTATACCTACAACTAAATTTCATCAGACAAACACAACATCACCTGCAACTATATCTCAACAAACAATGCCATTTACAACAACAACTCTGAAAACAGCTATAGCTCTGTCAACAACTACAGAGCCACCAACAACTACAACTAAGCCAAACACCACAACACAGCCTACAAATACAGCTACTGTTTCAATAACAACAGCCCCCCCTACAACTACAACTCATCCAACAACAACCCAGCCTTCAACAGCTTCAACTTCACAAGCAACCAAAACCCATTCTACATTGACCACAACCCTACCTACAACAACCCCAACTGAAACAACCACCACAATCCTGCCTACAAGTGCAACTCATTTAACTACTTCAGACCCTCCTACAACAACCACAACTCTACCAACAACTCTGAAAACAGCTATAGCTCTGTCAACAACTACAACTCAGTTTACAACCACAGAGCCACCAACAACTACAACTAAGACAAACACCACAACACAGCCTACAAATACAACCACTGTTTCAATAACAACAACCCCCCCTACAACTACAACTCATCCAACAACAACCCAGCCTTCAACAGCTTCAACTTCACAAGCAACCAAAACTCATTCTACACTGACAACAACTATACCTACAACAACCCCAACTGAAACAACCACCACAATCCTGCCTACAAGTACAACTCATTTAACTACTTTAGCCCTGCCTACAACAACCACAACTCTACCTACAACTACATTTCAACAGACAAACACAACATCATCTGCAACTATATCTCAACAAACAATGCAATTTACAACAACTCTGCAAACAACTATAGCCCCGTCAAAAATGACAACTTTAACTACAACTCAGACAACAACCACAACACAGCCTACTACTAAAACCACTGCCTTAACAACAGCTCCTCCTACAACTACAACTCAACCAACAACAACCCGGCCATCATCAACTTCAACTCTACAAGCAACCACAAACCCTCCTACAACAACCACCACAATCCTGCCTACAAGCACAACTCAACCAACAACACCATTTACAACTACAACTCTGCAAATATCTACAGCTCTACCTAGAAATATAACTCAATCTACAACCACAGAGCCACCAACAACTACAACTCTGTCAACAACCACAACACAGCCTACTACTAAATCCACTGCCTTAACAACAGCCCCCCATTCAACTACAACAATCACAACCCTACCTACAACAATCCCTTCTGAAACAAATGCCACAGCCCCTCATATAACAATCACAACTCTACCTACAACCATATTTCATCAGACAACCACAACATCACCTGCAACTATATCTCAACAAACAATGCCATTTACAACAGCAACTCTGAAAACAGCTATAGCACTGTCAACAACTACAACTCAATCTACAACCACAGAGCCACCAACAACTACAACTAAGCCAAACACCACAATACAGCCTACAAATACAGCCACTGCTTCACTAACAACAGGCCCCCCTACAACTACAACTCAACCAACAACAACCCAGCCTTCAACAGCTTTAAATTCACAAGCAACCAAAACCCCTTCTACATTGACCACAACCCTACCTACAACAACCCCATCTGAACCAATCAACACAATCCTGCCTACAAGTACAACTAATTTAACCGCTTCAGCCCCTCCTACAACAACCACAACTCTACCTACAACTAAATTTCAACAGACAAACACAACTGCACCTACAACTATATCTCAACAAACAATCCAATTTACAACAACTCTGCAAACAACTATAGCCCCATCTACAACTACAACTCAGACAACCACCACAACACAGCCTACTACTAAAACCACTGCCTTAACAACAGCTCCTCCTACAACTACAACTCAACCAACAACAACCCGGCCATCATCAACTTCAACTCTACAAGCAACCACAAACCCTCCTACAACAACCACCACAATCCTGCCTACAAGCACAACTCAACCAACAACACCATTTACAACTACAACTCTGCAAATATCTACAGCTCTACCTACAAATATAACTCAATCTACAACCACAGAGCCACCAACAACTACAACTCTGTCAACAACCACAACACAGCCTACTACTAAATCCACTGCCTTAACAACAGCCCCCCATTCAACTACAACAATCACAACCCTACCTACAACAATCCCTTCTGAAACAAATGCCACAGCCCCTCATATAACAATCACAACTCTACCTACAACCATATTTCATCAGACAACCACAACATCACCTGCAACTATATCTCAACAAACAATGCCATTTACAACAGCAACTCTGAAAACAGCTATAGCACTGTCAACAACTACAACTCAATCTACAACCACAGAGCCACCAACAACTACAACTAAGCCAAACACCACAATACAGCCTACAAATACAGCCACTGCTTCACTAACAACAGGCCCCCCTACAACTACAACTCAACCAACAACAACCCAGCCTTCAACAGCTTTAAATTCACAAGCAACCAAAACCCCTTCTACATTGACCACAACCCTACCTACAACAACCCCATCTGAACCAATCAACACAATCCTGCCTACAAGTACAACTAATTTAACCGCTTCAGCCCCTCCTACAACAACCACAACTCTACCTACAACTAAATTTCAACAGACAAACACAACTGCACCTACAACTATATCTCAACAAACAATCCAATTTACAACAACTCTGCAAACAACTATAGCCCCATCTACAACTACAACTCAGACAACCACCACAACACAGCCTACTACTAAAACCACTGCCTTAACAACAGCTCCTCCTACAACTACAACTCAACCAACAACAACCCGGCCATCATCAACTTCAACTCTACAAGCAACCACAAACCCTCCTACAACAACCACCACAATCCTGCCTACAAGCACAACTCAACCAACAACACCATTTACAACTACAACTCTGCAAATATCTACAGCTCTACCTACAAATATAACTCAATCTACAACCACAGAGCCACCAACAACTACAACTCTGTCAACAACCACAACACAGCCTACTACTAAATCCACTGCCTTAACAACAGCCCCCCATTCAACTACAACAATCACAACCCTACCTACAACAATCCCTTCTGAAACAAATGCCACAGCCCCTCATATAACAATCACAACTCTACCTACAACCATATTTCATCAGACAACCACAACATCACCTGCAACTATATCTCAACAAACAATGCCATTTACAACAGCAACTCTGAAAACAGCTATAGCACTGTCAACAACTACAACTCAATCTACAACCACAGAGCCACCAACAACTACAACTAAGCCAAACACCACAATACAGCCTACAAATACAGCCACTGCTTCACTAACAGCAGGCCCCCCTACAACTACAACTCAACCAACAACAACCCAGCCTTCAACAGCTTCAAATTCACAAGCAACCAAAACCCCTTCTACATTGACCACAACCCTACCTACAACAACCCCATCTGAACCAATCAACACAATCCTGCCTACAAGTACAACTAATTTAACCGCTTCAGCCCCTCCTACAACAACCACAACTCTACCTACAACTACATTTCAACAAACAATCCAATTTACAACAACTCTGCAAACAACTATAGCCCCATCTACAACTACAACTCAGACAACCACCACAACACAGCCTACTACTAAAACCACTGCCTTAACAACAGCTCCACCTTCAACTACAACTAAACCAACAACAACACAGCCTTCAACAGCTTCAACTCTACAAGCAACCACAACCCCTCCTACAACAACCACCACAATCCTGCCTACAAGCATAACTCAACCAACAACACCATTTACAACTACAACTCTGCAAACAACTACAGCCCTATCTACAAATATAACTCAATCTACAACCACAGAGCCACCAACAACTACAACTCAGCCATCAACCACAACACAGCCTACTACTAAATCCACTGCCTTAACAATAGCTCCTCCTACAACTATAACTCAACCAACAACAACCCAGCCTTTAACTACTTCAACCACAATCCCTCCTACAATAACCACAGCCCTACCTACAACAACTCAATTTAAAACAACCACCACCATCCTTTTTACAAGTACAACTCAGTCAACAACTACAACCACAATCCAGCCTACAAATATTGTCCTTGTTAGGTTTTCCAGCAATGAAGATTTTGATCTTAAACTTTTAAACACGTCTTCAGATGTTTTTAAAAGACGAGAAAAAAGAGTCCAAGATGAGGTAAGCTGTGAGGCAAACATTTAAGGCAGATGCTATCTGCACCCTTAGTAACACATACTACTGTAAATAGTAACATATACTACTGCATTCGGTAAATTCAGTATTCTATTTTTTTTTTTTTTTTTTGCATTCTGGTGTAAATAACAATTGATTCATCCAAGTGTAAAATAGTAAAATATACTGTCTATATGGGGTCCAAATATGTGGTAATGTTTGCTATTTGTACTCCAGTGCAAGTAATGTTCTATTTTATACACACCCTGGTGTAATTAGAAATGCATACTATTTGCCCACCACACAGACAGTAATACTGTATGTTCTATTAATACTCCAGTGCAAATAGTGTTCTACTGTATATGCACCCTATTGAAAAAAGCATTACACTGCTATTTGTATAATTAGCAGTCCATGTTTTACTGCCATGAACACCTTAAGTTTGTTTCCTCCACACATTCCACTGTAAATACTGCATTTTAAGAAAACAAGGGGTGACCATCATAATGATTTCATTTTGTAAATTTCCCCCCTTTCCATATGAAAATTAATGTTTCATCTGAAATGTTTTATACTCCATTAATCATTGTTGAACCTAACACTGTAACTTTTTTACAGTTTGTGCCAATCTTTAACAAAGCATTCAGCTCCTTCATTGGATTGACAGTAATTCGGTTCAGGTGGGAGTTTCTTTTCTTAAGAATACATTTAATCCCTAAAATACATACCATTTTTTATGAAGAAAGGCTTGTTATCTAATATACAGTATCACAATTTTCCAAATGTGGTAAATGTTTTCTTACAAGGTGAATTTTGAAAATTGCAAAAACTATTCCATTAATATGGACCATTTCTATTTCCTTTTCTGTATGTAGTGCTGGATCAGTCATCACAGATATGAATTTACAATTTGGCAAATTACCAAGTGATGCAGAAATCAAAACCATTATTTTCACTGCTAACACCACTTTAAACATCACCAGTGTAGTGGGTGAGTCAATTTAACAATATAAGCAATGCAGTGTTATGCAAAACAATTTATAATGCTTTCTGTATTAATCTTGTTGTAGGTCATTATATTTAACTACAGGTGTTAAAATACAATTACAAGCAATGTAGATTGAGAATTACAGTCACTATCTAGACTGCAAAAGTGTGTTTACTGATGCAGCCAGTAAGCTCAGGGCAGTCTAATAAGGGAAGGGTCACTGTCTATCTTTGTATATTATGAGTTTAACTGCAATATGTTTTATTTTATTTATAAATATATTAATTTAGTTACATTATGCTATCATATAATTTTTTACGGTGGCACCGTACTTTCCCATGCATTCAATTGTCCAAACAACACACTCTTTTTGAGTTGACACAAAGTAGCATGTCTTTACCTCTTTAACAGGAAGGGCATCTCTTTATGGGAATCAATTTAAACAGTACAAATCAATTGAAGAGAATGTACTTTTATCCCTCAAAGTCTCACTTACATTACCATCAACATTTAAATATGGCGCTACTCTGGAAAATGTCCATGGCTTACTTAGTTTCTTCATTCATATCCTGCTGGGATAGGAGAAAGTATTTTAACATCCTAAAAAAAGACACACATCACCTTTAAGTTCAATCATCTCTTCTGATTAATTCAGTTGAAATGGTTTAAAAATAAAACTGATAGAGACTAACAGCTTTTTCCAATTTCTCTTCTGACAACTTCCAAAAACAGTAAGGCCGAATCCTGACTCTACAACGACTACCAAACCCAAAACAACTACAACCAAACCCACAACAACTACAACCAAACCCACTACAACTACAACCAAACCCACTACAACTACAACTAAACCCACAACAACTACAACCAAACCCACTACAACTACAACCAAACCCACAACAACTACAACTAAACCAACTACAACTACAACCAAACCCAAACCCAAACCCACAACAACTATAACCAAACCCACAACAACTACAACCAAACCCACAACAACTACAACCAAACCCACTACAACTACAACCACAAGACCACTACGCCCTCCTCCAACTGTAGTCTTAGAAGTCATCATTATAATACAGTTTATTAAAAACTATGAAGACCCGAAATCTCCAGAATTTAAGGATCTAGCAAAAAAAGTTGAGACTGGGGTAAGTTTCAAACGACAACATTTCTTTGAGTTGTGTAGTAACAATTACAAAAATGTGATGCGATTGATTTTAATGTTACATGGATTTAAATGCTTAACATGTTTCAATAAAACTATACAAGAAATAACTTGGTATTGTACTTGAAAAAATATATACTGTATAATCATTTAGTATCCCTCATATTCAATTATGTGGTACATTTAAAGGCAGTAGTATTAGGTTAGTTTTACTTTTGTTCCATTTCTTGTTGCCAAGTAAAAACGTCATGGTTACTGGTGTAACCTCCGTTCCCTAATGGAGGGAACGAGACGTTGGTGTCGATGTAGTGACAGTAGGGGTCACTCTTGGGAGCCCGAGACACCTCTGGTCTTTGATAAAAGGCCAATGAAAATTGGCAAGTGGTATTTGCATGCCACTCCCCCGAACATACGGGTATAAAAGGAGCTGGTATGCAACCACTCATTCAGGTTTTACGCTGAGGAGCCGATATAAGGTCCGGCCATTTCAGCGGGTAGTTCAGCGTTGTGGCAGGAGGGACCAACGTCTCGTTCCCTCCATTAGGGAACGGAGGTTACACCAGTAACCATGACATTCCCTATCTGTCACTCACTCGACATTGGTGTCGATGTAGTGACACTAGGGGTCCCTATACAAAACGCCACAAGGCTGAACTGTGTTACGTGAACTGGCGGTGTGTGGTGGGCAGACTTGCTGTGTGCCTCATAGCCAGCGCACCAGGTCGACACGTAACCTCCCCCAACACAGTTATGAGTGTCGAACTGCCCTTTTTGGGGACAAGTCGACTACCCAGAGATAGAGACAGGCTTAACGCAGTCGCGGCCTCTTTCCCCTTCTCTTTTTCCACTCCCTAAAAAAGAAGGGGGATTATCTGACTGGGCCGCCAGGTCTAGTCGGGGGGTGTCCCTCCCAAGGGGAGGACACCGCGGAGACCACACCTCACCCCAAGAGAGGGGGGGATATTTAAGTGGAAGAATACATCACATGGTCTTTCCAACCATGTGGAGAGCCTTCAAGGTAGATCCTGCCCAATGGGGGAGGAGTTATTACAACATGGAGACTGGGGCAGAGGAGCTCTGCCCAAGGAAGACGCAGTTTGCCAGCAGGGAAAGAACTAGCGGAAGATATAGATCGCATGGGGTTAGCCTTACAGGGAACCGCCACATGCGGAGCACCTACCCCAGAACCGGGCTCTTAGCGCGTGTACTGGGCCGGCAGAGAGTCTCTCCGAAAACTCGACTGCCACAGGGCTCGGAGGAAGTCAACCACGGAACAACTTTTGTGAACACTACTGGGAATTAACGGCGCACGTCTTCAGCTCAAAAGGAGGTGGAAGGCGCTATGTGCAAGCGATACACCCGGCCGGCTATCCCGGGCTTATCCGCTTGTGTTGCGTGCCACTACCTGGGACGAAACTGGTTCCACCCGGAGGTTGTAGAACCTTGCAAAGGTGTTGGGTGTTGCCCAGCCTGCTGCTCTGCAAATGTCTGTTAGAGAGGCACCTCTGGCCAGGGCCCAAGAAGCCGCTACACCACAGGTAGAATGGGCTCGTAGCCCTACCGGGGGCGGCATGTTTTGGGCGAGACATGCCATAGATATGGCGTCAATGAGCCAGTGGGCGATCCTTTGCTTGGAGACAGCACTTCCTTTCCGCTGTGCACCAAAGCAGACAGAGAGCTGCTCAGAGATTCTAAAGCTCTGCGTGCGATCCAAATAGATGCGTAAAGCACACACCGGACACAGCAACGACAGGGCTGGGTCTGCCTCCTCCTGGGGCAGCGCTTGCAGGTTCACCACCTGGTCCCTAAAAGGAGTGGTGGGAACCTTGGGCACATAGCCCGGTCGGGGGTCTCAGGATCACGTGAGAATAGCCCGGACCGAACTCCAGGCACGTTTCGCTGACAGAGAACACTTGCAGGTCACCTACCCTCTTGATGGAAGTGAGCGCAGTCAGGAGGGCAGTCTTCAAGGAGAGTGCCTTAAGCCCGGCTGACTGCAAAACTCAAAGGGGGCTCTCTGTAGACCCTGAAAAACTACAGAGGTCCGATGAGGGAACAAGGCACGGCCTGGAGGGATTCAGCCTCCTGGCGCCTCTTAGGAACCTGATGATCAGATCATTCTTCCCTAAGGACTTACCGTCGACTGCGTCATGGTGTGCTGCTATGGCAGCAACGTACATCTTCGAGGTGGAGGGGGACAGCCTCCCTTCCAACCTCTCTTGCAGGAAGGAAAGCACTGATCTGACTGCGCACCTCTGGGGGTCTTCCTGACGGGAAGAACACCACTTAGCGAACAGACGCCACTTAAAGGCATACAGGCGCCTCGTAGAGGGAGCCCTAGCCTGAGTGAACGTGTCTACCACCGCAGGTGGGAGACAGCTTAGGTCTTCCGCGTCCCATCCAGGGTCCAGACATGGAGATTCCAGAGGTCTGGGCGCGGGTGCCGGATGGTGCCCCTTCCCTGAGAAAGAAGGGCCTTCCTCAGGGGAATTTGCCCGGGGGGAGCTGTCACGAGGAGCGTGAGGTCTGAGCACCACGTCTGGGCGGGCCAGTAGGGTGCTTACCAGGACGACCTTCTCCTTGTCCTCCCTGACCTTGCACAGGGTCTGTGCGAGCAGGCTCACTGGGGGAAAACGCATATTTGCGAATGCCAGGGGACCAGCTGTGTGCCAGCGCGTCTATGCCGAGGAAGGCCTCGGTGAGGGCGTACCAGAGCGGGCAGTGGGAGGATTCTTGGGAGGCGAACAGGTGCACCTGTGCCTGACCGAATTGACTCCAAATCAGCTGGACCACCTGAAGGTGGAGTCTCCACTCTCCCTTGAGGGTAACCTGTTGTTACGGCACGTCCGCCGAAGTGTTGAGGTTGCCCAGGATGTGAGTGGCTTGCAGCGACTTGGTGCTGCTAACTCCGTTGGAGGAGATGGCGGGCGAGTTGTGACATACAGCGGGAGCGCAGACCGCCTTGGCGGTTGACATATGCTACTGCTGCCGTGCTGTCTGTCCGAACTAGCACGTGCTTGCCCTGGATCAACGGCCGGAACCTCTGCAGGGCGAGCAGAATTGCCTGTAACTCGAGGCAGTTGATGTGCCAATGCAGCTGCGGACCCGTCTAGAGGCCGGCGGCTGCGTGCCCGTTGCCAACAGCGCCCCAGCCCATTTTGGAGGCGTCTGTCATGACCACGACGCGCCTGGAGACTAGTTCCGAGAGGTCGGTCCAAGGGCTGAAAAGACAGTGACAGACCGACGTAATGGCCACGCGGTGTGTCCCGTGGCGCCATGCCCGTCTCGAGCCAGTGCTGAAGCGGCCTCATATGCATCAACCTGAGCGTGGTGGCTACCGCCGAGGATGCCATATGCCCCAGGAGCCTCTAAAAAAGTTTCAGTGGAACCGCTGTTTTCTGTTTGAATGCCTTCAAACAGGCCAGCACCGACTGGGCGCGCTCGTTCGTAAGGTGCGCCGTCAAGGAGACTGAATCCAACTCCAAACCGAGAAAAGAGATGCTCTGAACCGGGAGGAGCTTGCTCTTTTCCCAGCTGACCCGAAGCCCTAGTCGGCTGAGGTGTGAGAGCACCAGGTCCCTGTGTGCGCATAACACGTCTCGAGAGTGAGCTAAGATTAGCCAGTCGTCGAGATAGTTGAGAATGCGAATGCCCACCTCCCTTAACGGGGCAAGGGCAGCCTCTGCGATCTTCGTAAAGATGCGAGGAGACAGGGACAGGCCGAAAGGGAGGACTTTGTACCGATACGCCTGACCCTCTAACGCAAACCGCAGGAAGGGTCTGTGTCGAGGAAGGATCGAGACGTGAAAGTACGCATCCTTCGGGTCTACCGCCGCGAACCAATCTTGATGCCGGACGCTCGCTAGAATGCGTCTTTGCGTCAGCATCTTGAACGGGAGTCTGTGTAAGGCCCGGTTCAGTACTCGCAGGTCCATGATTGGCCGCAACCCACCGCCTCTTTTCGGTACAATGAAGTAGGGGCTGTAAAACCCCTTCTTCATCTCGGCTGGAGGGACAGGTTCTATCGCGTCCTTCCGTAGGAGGGTAGCGATCTCCACGCAAGGTAGCAGCGTTTCCGACTTTCACCAAGGAGAAGTGGACACCACTGGACCTGGGCGGATGCCCAGTGAAGTGAATCGCACAGCCGAGTCGGACGGTCCGGACCAGCCCTCGTGACAGACTGGAAAGCGCAAGCCATGCGTCCAAGTTCCGCGCAAGGGGGACCAAAGGGACAACGTCATCGGATGTACCGGCGGGTGGGGCCTCGCAGCGGGGTGGAGCTCGAGGTGCCACACCACATCGTGGCCGTGCTGAGTCCGAGGACATCGAAGCACTTACCTGGCTCCTTGTGACCACCCACGGAACAGCCTAGGACGGGGGAGGAAGAGGCCTGTCCTCATGACCCGTGGAGACTGTCACATCGGGGGTGGATTTGTGCCACAGCTGGGCGCTCAGGGTGGGAGACCGCCGCTGGAGCGCCAACCTGCCAAATGGAGTGGTGGACGGTGGTCGTGATGCCAGCCGTACACACCGGATATGTGACCCAGGGAACAAGGAAACCACTCTTGCGGAGCTCTTGAGTACTGCAGCCACTTGGGCATGCAGCACAATTAAATGCAAAAGGTAACAAAAAGATGAAGATCTGCTTACCAGCTCCAGAGCAGCGGGTTTCGTTGTCCCTGGGTCGCCCGTCTCAGGGGCGCTTCGAAGACCTCCATGGGTTCTTCGGTGCCGGCTGTGAGACGGGTGGCGTCGGCTTCCTGTGGTGGGCTCCACGCCGGGGCCGGGCCGGAGGGGCGGGCTGCAGCAGAGCCGGTGCAGTCACCGCAGGGGGACGCCCTCGGCGATGAGTAGATGGGGTGCGGGATCCTGAGCCACGCCGGGGCAGGATAAGCCGGCTAGCATCCATATACTGCTCTACCATCGAGAATTGCTGGGCAAAGTCCTCGACAGTGTCGCCGAATAGGCCCGCCTGGGAAATGGGGGCAGCAAGGAATCGTGTCCTGTCAGCCTCACCCATCTCGACCATGTTGAGCCAAAGGTGGCGCTCCTGGACCACTAGTGTGGCCATCGTCCGCCCGAGAGACCGCGCCGTGACCTCCGTCACTCGAGGTCGGTCGCCGAGCGCAGTTCCTGCATCAATCCCGGGGCAGAACTACCCTCGTGCAGTTCCTTTAGCGCCTTGGCGGACTTGCAGGAGAGCCATGGCGTGCAGGGCGGAGGCAGCTTGTCCAGCAGCGCCATAGGCTTTGACCGTCAGAGACGACGTAAACCTACAGGCCTTGGACGGGGGCTTTGGGCACCCGCGCCAGGTGGCGGCGCTCTGCGGGCATAGGTGCACCGTGAGCGCCTTTATCCACCGGGGGATTGCCGAATAACCCTTGGCCGCCCCACCATCGAGGGTAGTGAGAGCAGGGAAGCTGAAAAGATCGGGACCGGGCAGTAAAAGGCGCCTCCCGTGACCTTGTCAGCTCTTCATGCACTTCCGGGAAGAAAGGAACGGGGCGGGGCGTGGCATTGAGCGGCGCCGCGAGCCCAGGAACCAATCACAGAGCCGCGAGCGTTCAGGGAAGAGCGGTGAAATCCACTCTAACCGACGCTCGCGGCTGTCCGGGAAAGCATGTCGTCATCTCCGCATCAGCCTGTGACTGGGCGATCGACCCCGAAGGGAGGAGCCCAGCTGAGGCTTCTGACTGGACGAGCCCGCTCTCCGATGCTGCACTCGAGAACTCATCACTTTCGCGGGCTCCGAATAAGAGGTCGAACTCGCCGTGATACGAGCCGGCGGACTCACCCGGAAGCCCGATCGGGGCAGACGAGTGTGCTGGGGAATGGGAGGTCCGCGGGGGGATACCCGGCGGAGGCGGTCCCATTGGGGTCCCCAAATCGCCCCCATTGCTAGCCGCGCTGGCCTCAAACCCGTGGGTAAAAGGACCGAGGCGGGAGTCTCTGGGGTGGCTCGCTTTCTTACGAAGGCGAGCCGCGACCGCAACGTTGCCATGGACATATTCTCGCAATGAGAACGTGACCATCCACGAACGCTGTCTCGGCATGAGCAGTGCCCAGACACGAAAGACAGTGATCGTGACCATTAGAAGGCGAGAGATAACGAGCACAACCAGGAATAACACACAATCGGAAAAGCATCTTTAAAAAGACGCGTCTTTAAAAAGACGTTCCGTGTGTGCGCTCTTTTAGAGAAATATATACTCTTTTAGAGGGGAAAAATGCTCTTTCAGAAAATATACTCTCTAGTTTTTCTGCCGAAGCGCCCAGAGGCGTTCTCTGCAGTGCACCAGTGCAGAGGAGGGAGAAGCCGCTGAAATGCGCCGTCAGATCCAGCAGGTGAATGAACAGTAGTATTCAGCTCAGTGAGCATGACCGTTCGGCTCCGAAGAGAAAATCTGAATGAGTGGTTGCATACCAGCTCCTTTTATACCCGTATGTTCGGGGGAGTGGCATGCAAATACCACTCGCCAATTTTCATTGGCCTTTTATCAAAGACCAGAGGTGTCTCGGGCTCCCAAGAGTGACCCCTAGTGTCACTACATCGACACCAACGTCGAGTGAGTGACAGATAGGGAACTGGATCATCCACTGTAACTCTCCCATACATTAAATTGTTAACATTAAAATTGTATCAAATAGTTGATACAAAGTAGCATGTCTACAACCTCTTAAACAGGAAGGGCATTTATACATTTATTTTATTGAATATTGATGGAGCAACATAATTTGTTTTAAAAGAAATAATATAAGAAAGTTGTTTTGAATAAAAAGCACTTTTTAAAAAAGGTGGCGAGGGGGCCTTTTACCCCATGTGTGGGGTAAAATTCTCCCTCACTTGGGCTAAAAGGGGTTATATTGATATAGTGAAGATACCGGGGCAATAGTTACAGTTTATGGCAAAATTTGTCAACTAATGCAAATACTTTTAAGACAGCAATATGCTTTTTTTTTTTTTTGTAACAAAGATAATGCTAATTCAAAATAACCACAATTATAGAGTTCATAATTTCCTGTTCATTTCAATCACATTTGACATTACATAACATCTCAAGTATTCTCTCTCTCTCTCTCTCTCTCTCTCTCTCTCTCTCTCTCTCTCTCTCATATATATATATATATATATATAAAAACAAAATAATCTCTTTTGTGATTGGATCAGTCAATGTGAGCCCACTTTGAACATTCTTCATAACAAATCTATCACCTCACTCAAGAAAAACATGATATACTTACAAGAAATGTAATTCACAATCTATATCTCCAATAATAATAACATTCTTAAAACTGACTTACTATTTTCACAGTGTAATATAATCTATAGAAAAAGGTTTGGAACTCTTTTCATCAGGACCATTGTGATTTCTTTCAGGTAAGTCAATGCTTCAATAATTCCTTTACAAATATCAACTATATCTTACATTCGATGTCAGAGAGTTTGTGTGACATTTTTGTAGTATTAAAGAATAAACTTGAATCCCTGTAATATAGAACATACAATTAGCTCCCAAACACCACATACTTTAGGCTATGTAATGCTGTCTTCAAGTAGTTGTAAACTGTTAAACAAAGAGTAATATATTTCTTTTCAGACGTGCTACCAGAATCCGAGCGGCAGACAATGTGGATGTGGAGCTCGAGTTAGTGTTTAACCAAACCTCCACTGAACCCATCCCAAGTAACAATGACATTGTCACTACTCTACAAACAGCAGTTACAGCTCAAGACCCCAGCTTAAACATCTCTTTTGTTGCCAGCTCTATTGTTGTTGTCAGTAAGTTGTTTTAGACTTGACATCCCTGTTGAAAGACCATTCTATCTGGTCACCAAATTATGTGATTTGGGTGCTGGTCCCCAACAGAAAAGTTGGTGTGCTGGTGTTTCATTAAGGCCTCTTTACTAGCTTGACCATCAAGATGAACCTGATCAACCAGCCTCATCAAAAAGACTATACTGGATGACCAGATTTTTTTTTTTTAACTGGTGGACAATGTAAATATCAGCTAGATCAGCACTAAACCAGCAATAACCTTAAGTTTGGACATTTGTGGTACATTTACCTTTTTTTCATTTGTTTTACTTTAGGAGAACTTCAGAAGATCCCAGTGACTATCTCCACAAATGGCACCTTTGTGGCTGCTCTCTCAAATTCAACTTCAACTGAATTTCAAAACAGAGCACTGGTTATAAAAACAGCAGTAAGTATGGAGTGTCCACTTATCTATTTGATATCATTTGTTTGTGCAAGAGAGTAAATTTTCTCTAAACTTTTTCTTTTTTGTAGCTTGAACCTTTTTTCATCGCTGATTACCCTTCATCATTCAGCACTTTAACCTTAACAAGCTTCAGGTATGCACGCTTGTTCATTTTTTTTCTTGAGTACACACTACCAGTCAAACGTTTGGACACACTGAACGAGTAGATCTAGAATAAGTCATCAAAACTATGAAATAACACAAATAGAAGTATGGTAATAATGCAGTAATCATAAAATAGATTATGTCTGAGCTTCTTCAAAGTAGATTCCAGCTCAGCACACTCCCATAAATGATGGACACTTGACTACCAAAGGCCTATGCATAAATGCTTGAATCCAGTGTTGAAAAATTTGAATTGTGCATATAAATGGTTTTATAAAAAAATAAAGCTTTTATTTGAAAAATTCAAATGGAAGAATTTGACCAGATAGGGAAAAGTTAAAAATTTTGTTTTAATGTTTTTAGTCAAGTGTGTCCAAATGTTTGAATGGTAATATAACTTTCCCTATCTGTTACTCACTTGACGTTGTGTCGATGTAGTGACACTAGGGGTCACTCTTGGGAGCCCCAAACACCTCTGCTTTTTTTAAAAAAGGCCAATGAGAAAAGGCCACTCCCCCGGACATACGGGTATAAAAGGAGCTGGTATGCAACCACTCATTTAGATTTTCTCTTCGGAGCCGAGCGGTTCTATTCATTGAGCTGAATTCATCCGCTGAGTTCATTCACCTCTCTCTGCTGGATTTTACAGTGCATTTCAGCAGCTTCTCCCCCTCTGCATCTGTGGTTTGAAGAGAACGCCCCTGGGCGCTTCGGCAGAACATTTAAAAGAGTATATTCTAAAAGAGTGTATTTTCTTTCTGAAAGAGTGGCACACACGGAACGTCTTTTTAAAGATGCGTCTTTTTAAAGATGCCTTTCCGTTTGTGTGTTATTCCTGGTTGCGGTCGTTATCTCTCCTCTTCCGACGGCCACGATCGCTGTCTTACGTGTCTGGGCACTGCCCATGCGGAGACATCGTTCGTGGATGAGTCATGTCCTCATTGCGAACATGACCATGGCAACATTGCGAGAACATGACCATACCCCAGCGGCTCCCCATACCGGTCCTTCTACCTACGGGTTTGAGGCCGCATCATTTAGCACTGGGGGCGATTTGGGGACATCAATGGGAAAACCTCCACCGGGTATCCCCCCATGAACCTCCCATTCCCTTCGCTTGTCCTGATCGGGCTCTCGCATGAGACCGGCGGCTCGTCTCAGTGCGAGTTCGACTTGTCGTTCGGAGCTCCGGAAGACAATGAGTTAGAGCGCAGCATCGGAGAGTGGGCTCATCAAGTCTGATGCAGAGGCTTCGGCTCGGCTCGGCTTCCTCCTTCGGGAATGGTCGCCCAGCCTCAAGCCGATGCGGAAATGAGACCCCTAGAGATGTGCAGTCGGATCGGTGCTTTCCTTCCTGCAGGAGAGGCTGGATTGGCGGCTATCCCCCTCCACCTTGAAGGTGTATGTAGCCGCTATTTCGGCTCATCACGATGCAGTAGATGGCAAGTACTTGGGGAAGCACGACTTGATCATCAGGTTCCTGAGAGGCGCTAGGAGGTTGAACCCCTCTAGACCGTGCCTCGTTCCCCCGTGGGACTTCTCTATAGTCCTTCAGGGTCTACGGGGAGCTCCCTTTGAGCCCTTGGAGTCAGCTGAGCTTAAGGCACTGTGCTCACTTCCATCAAGAGGGTAGGGGACCTGTAAGCGTTCTCTGTCAGCGAATCGTGCCTAGAGTTCGGTCCGGGTTACACTCACGTGATCCTGAGACCCCGACCAGGCAATGTACCCAAGGTTCCCACGACACCTTTTAGGGATCAGGTGGTGAACCTGCAAGCGCTGCCCCAGGAGGAGGCAGACCCAGCCTTGGCATTGCTGTGTCCGCTTTACGCATCGATTTGGATTGCACGCAGAGCTTTAGAAGCTCCGAGCATTTCTTTGTCTGCTTTGGTGGACAGCGGAAAGGAAGCGCTGTCTCCAAACAGAGGATCGCCCACTGGGTCATTGATGCCATCGCTATGGCATATCAAGCTCAGGACGTGCCACCCCCTGCAGGGTTACAAGCCCACTCTACCAGGAGTGTGGCGGCCTTCTGGGCCCTGGCCAGTGGCGCCTCTTTGGCAGACATCTGCAGAGCAGCGGGCTGGGCAGCACCCAACACCTTTGCGAGGTTCTACAATCTCCAAGTTGAGTCGGTTTCGTCCCATGTAGTGGCAGGCACAAGCAGGTAAGTTCCGGGACAGTTGGCCGGGTGTACTGCTTGCGCATAGTGCCTTTCCCCTCTGTTGAGGGGAAGACGTGCACTTTTGACACCCAGTAGTGTTCACAGACTGTGATCCCTGGATGACTTCCTCCTTAGCCCTGTGGCAGTCGAGTTTGCGGAGAAACTCGCTTTTGGCTCAGTTAGCTGGTAAGGCCCTGTACTGAGGTAGGTGCTCCGCATGCGGTGGTTCCCCATAGGTAACCCCATGTGTTATATCTTCTGTAAAATCGTTTCTCTCTTGGTAAACTATGTCTCAGAGGGCCCTCTGCTATGGTCGTCATGCCTGTAGAAACTCCTCCCCCCTTGGGTAGGACCTACCACAGGGCTAAGGAGGATGTTTTCTTCCACATAACACTATTTTATTATATAATCTAGTTTCAAAACTTCTTCACTTTTTCCAGTGATGCCACTAAATTGAAGAGTGTGCCCACGATTCAAAACTCCATGGACCTCTCATTTGTGGCGAACTCCACTCTACCCAACAGTACACAGTTAGTGAGAACTATAGTCCGAGCAGCCAACAGCTCATTGCCCTTCCAGATCTTCACTTCTCAAATTGTGATAAATGGCACAGGTGAGTGATTCAATGTAATCTTGAAGTGCTGTTAGGGTTGCATGATTGTGACAAAAATCATAATTTTTGATGATTTCCCTTGATATTGCAATCACGATTATTCATTTGATTAATAGTCATTTCTATTCTTCCTATTTTAACCTCCTTAGACCCTCACGTGACTACTGTAGGCATTTTACATTTCCCTTTTTGATTTGTAATTAGTAGCACCTAATAATCAAGCAAAAAAAAAAAAAAAACACATTCTAGAGCAAATAATTTTCCTAAAAATGTATGTCCTCATATGTGGACAGGGGGTTTAAGTTGTGAAATTTTAAGTCATTTCAAGCTTTAGAAAGTCCTTCTTTTCTTCATCAAATAGTTCATAGTGTCCATGAGTGTTGGTTATTCATGTTTTTGAGACGTTGCAGACATTACAGCTGATTTTCTATAAAGCTGAATTAATCTTTCTTATTCAAAGTAATGTCCTGCATCATCAAATCACTGCCAACCATGTTAAAATAAAATTATACATTATAAATTCTGAATCTATGTACTGATTATCATTGTCACATGTCTGTCAAACATGTTGAGTGATCTAAACATCATCTGCAGCCTGAAACTGAACTTTTGGTCGGATTTTAAGAGTGAATGCTCTTAGCTGCATACAGAGCTACAGGATGCTCCCTTGCTCCCTATTTAGTGAATGACTTAACCTCCAGTGTGCTGTCTGTCTGCACTGGTCCCAGAAGAGTTTCAAATGCACCTTATTTTCATCCTAACTCCGTATGAAGCCTCCGAAAGCAACATTTTTCAGCTTTTGGATACGTCCATTGATTCTCAATGTGATAATGCACAGTAAATGTAGGATTTTTATGGAAAGTTAGTCCTAAGCGTGCCGTTTCGCATTAAATCTATGCAATATTTTTAAATGGTATATCGGATGAAACTAGAGACTCTGCTCTTTTGACTCAAACAGGGTTTAACGTGAAAACTTATGCTGGTTTCTTACTAGATGTAGTTTTGTTGCTGTTTCTCCAAAAGACAAACTCGGCTGAGATTGGCACCATGTTGTTTTTTCACATGACTTGGTGCGCTGAAAGATTAACCCTTTAATGACAGCCTTTCCTGAACTGAGATTAGTTGGTTTAAAAAATTTCTTAATTAAGCATAGCCTGTAGCGAAGCCAAAACTTAATGTCCACGCATGTGGATACAGGGTCTCATGAGGATATTGTTATATTACAATGGGAGTGTTCTAGTTTTGTTGTGCCATTTCTGATAGGCTTATGTACTGAACAGACAAGTCTGTTATTCATTACAATGCTCAAAAAAAAAATTGTGAATAGAAATATTTAATGCAAAGGAAGCAGACATAAATTAAATGCTGTATTTTGTGTGACACTTTTCATGATTAGTTAACTGCAGCAGCCATAATAAATCACAATCATTTTTCCAATTAATTGTGCAGCCTTAAGTGCATTGAAATATATACAGTATAAATATATATATATACTTTTTGCAGGTGAATATTTAAGTAATTCAGATTATGCAGTGCATTTTGAACTCATTAACTTTTAAAAAATGAATATCCTTGTATCGCAATTTAAGGACAACGCACTCATAACAAAGCATCCTCTTTGGTCTGTCGCATTTATCAATCACTTATTCTTCAGTAATATCATTGTTATTCTGCTGTATTCAACTAGTTTTCAACTAATTACTTCTGAGGATTTCAGTACTTTACCAGTGCTACATTTTAAAATGAAATGGACTGAACATCATTTACTTGTTTATTTATTTTTTGGTTTTATGTTTTGGTTTAGTTTTATGTTGAATTGTGATCATAAAATAATACATGCTAGTTTTGTGCTATATAGAGGAAATATTTTAGCAATTTTTTGTTTTTATATTATTCTTACTGTAGGTTTAGGTGTTCAAAAATATCTACATTATAGTGTAATGTTTGTAAAATTAGTGTGATTACATTTAGTTGCATGTTTAATTTTTATATTGTTGATAAATGGTTAGGTTTAGCAATATCGATATGATAGTACAATGTAACTTAACATGCATTCATAAGAATAATGAAACATTGCGGTTAAAGATGCGTAATACATCCAAAATGGTAATCGAGACTGTGATGGAATCCTCTGAACTGAGGCGAGAACAATGAATGAATGACATGGATGTTTTCATGATGCAGGCAAAAAGTTGCTATGGGAACATCTTTGTCATGAGACCTGTTAAGCAAGTATTTGTATGAAAGGGTATTGCAGACGTACAGAAAAATGCTCTGGTTAAGCTCAGGCACTTATACTATTATTACTTGTTTATTTACACAATTGCTTAGTGACAGATTGACAGTTAGCTTACATGAGAGTGTCAACTTGAAGTTAATTATAATATTTAACAACACTTTTTTTGTAAATGTTGATGTTGTGAAACATATCTTTGTATGGGGGGAATGAAAATGTACTGCATAACAAAATAAACCTTCATCTTTTGATTTGTGCCATGTTCTCAATGTTAAAATACTTTGTGTTTTTTTCTCAACAATTCTCAAAGGCTCCCAATTTGAAAACCCCTCCTTTTGACAAAACTCCACGCTATCAATGAATGATAAATCTAAGATAAATGTGTTCTGTTCTTTTCTTTGCATTGCAGCATTTTCATCCAGTGAGGTCACCAGCAGGATCAGTGTGTCGACTGCGTCAATCCTGGTTGCCGTGTCAATTCTGGCCTCATGGTTTGATTGATCAAAGCCATATATGTGCTTCGACATTACTGACTCTGACAGGTCTGCCTTTCATACCTGCTCACATGAAGGAATCATGAAGCTACTGAATGAGTCGTATTCTACTGCCTCTTACATATTTTACATAATCTTGCTGAAAAAGAATCCTTGAAGCTACGATGGATTTCATTTCAGCTCTGGCTCCATACATGCCGGCACACATAAATGGAATATCCAACATGATGGAACTATCCCAGAAATGTTCTACTTTACAAGGACCAAGGATGTTTATACAGTAAATACAAATCTGAAGTATGCAGAAATACATATTCAATTTGAGCACTGATTCTAGAGACATGGGATCAAACATTTCCTACAACTTGCCATTATATTTTAAAATTGCTACATTTCCCCTGTAAATCAAATTTGATCAAATTTATGACATTATCAACCATTACCCCTAAACCCACCTATCCTTAGGCCATAACTCAATACTTAATAAAAATGAATATATATATATATATATATATATATATATATATATATATATATATATATAGTCAACACTGTCAGATATTTATGATATTTTTTGAGTGCTCATTTTTCAAAGTCTGGTGAGTCTTAACCATGATATGTCAACTCCGCCACCAAAACTGAAAAGATATTGTTAGGGATTTTTAAATCATTTCCCTCATTTAAATAGGAAATGTTATTAGTAGCTAGCAACACCAGAAAAATAAAATGGCTAATGCATTTTACACGTGTGATGTGCAAAATATGATTTTTGACAATTCAATAGACTGGTGCCAAAAGCAGCTCAGATTGATACATTTTTAAACACAGGTTGTACAGGTCCATCCAAAACAATTCCTTAATGCAGTTTTTTTCTTCTTCTTCAATTTTGTCACCAGTTGTGTCACAGTACACAAGAATCAGCGCTAGAAGAAAAAGTAATGTCACTTTTAATGTCACTTGAATCATTTAAATTAGGGAAGAGGCTGTGCCTCCCCTCCTGGCCCATACACACATATTTGTAATGTTTTTCAAATGCAACACACACAAGCCAGCTTTGTAATGGAAAACATTCAAGGTGTTGTATTTATGCTTGATGACTCTGAAGAGTCTGGGACGAGCTTTGAGAAGATAAAAGATTAATTATTTCAACCATGAAACCTGTAGAACAACTCAGAAGAAATAAAGTTAGTCAAAGGATATGACATCAGAAAAGTCTGGAGTGAAAAAAAGATGGTCTGGCAATATTACAAATCAACAAAACAACCTGTTTTGACTTGTTATTCATCTTGACAACAATAGACCAGATTAGGCTCATTAGTTAGATACATAATTTTGACAAATCTAAATTCTTCAACAATTGTCTGGCTAAAATCATCCCCATCCATAAATTACTTAAATGAGTTATTTAAATGTATATATTTAATTGATGTGTTTATCCATAGCGGCGTACAGTGCATTTAACATCTACATCAGCTGATGTTTCCTGAGAATCAAACCTGTGATGTTGACACTTATTTATTTTCAGATTCTGAAAAAGTAGCAATCTATTACAAATTATATTGTTGTTAAACTCTTTTTCTGATGCTAATTTAATCCTAAACTCAGGGCTTTCCTTTGAATTCAAAATATATTGTTGGTTGATGTATTTCACGCTATTTCACGTAAACAACATAATGGGCCCTTTTGCATTCAAGAGAAATGTATGATCACGAGATAGTAAGACTAAGTCTCATGTTAGATTATTATTTATATATACTGTATATATATATATATATATATATATATATATATATATATATATATATATATATATATATATATATATATTTGTAGTGGGAGTTTGTGGTAAATACAAATAATCATTAACCTGCAATTTTCAGTCATCGTGTTATATTATACAGTCATGGAAAAAGTAAAATATAGAACTCTTCTGGTCTGGAAATCAATAAAATCTTAAAAAAATCAAGGATGAATCTGTTTTATTGTCTAGTTATGCTCAGATCTAAAATATCTCATTGGCTATAACTAGCTCATTTTCAGTGCAATCTGTACAAAATAATTTTTACCATTTTTTGTATTATTTCCTGGTCAATGGGGAACCCGTATGCATGTATTCTCTTTGTTTTTCTCAGCTGTCATATTTCTATGAGGTGAGTTTCATATCAGATTCGATCTGCACTACACCCATCTGCCCAGTTTCTGCAATTTCCTCATTGATTCATTGTTTTTGTATAAAGCATGTTATCTATAAAAGATCAGGAAACATTTTTAGAAACAAAGCTCATATGCAAATAAAAACTCTTCCTAAAAGCAACCCTCAGCAATCTCTGCTGCTTTGGCTTTTGGATAGAAAGGTGTTTATTCAACCATGGACACTTTTGGCCCTGTCAGCTTTTAGAAAATAAACTCTGAAACTCACTTTTCACACTCTCATACTTTAATTTGTCTACCGACAATGTCATATTTCTGAAACAACAAATGTCATAATCACCAAATCTCAGTGATGTGATGAGTGAACAATTTTTTGGTGGAAATTACATTCTCAAACCTGATTTTTGTTGTTGTTGCAAACTCTTTTGTCTTGTTAAAGGAATATTCCGGGTTCAATACAAGTTCAGCTCAATCAGCAGCATTTGTGGCATAATGTAGATAACCACAAAAATTAATTTCGACTTGTTCCTCCTTTTCTTTACAAAAAAAAAGCACAAATGTGTGTTCCAGTGAGACACTTACAATGGAAGTCAATGGGGTCAATCTGTAGACATTAAAGTACTCACTGTTTCAAAAGTATATATTTCAGTGTAAAGTTATAGCCAATTTTACACCTTCGTTACCATGACGATGTAATGTCAACAAACACTAAAACCCTAAAATGACTGTAATAATGATGACTTAAAGAAATTTACAGCTCAAATAATACAATTAATGTAAGTGCTTTTATAAAATTATAAGCTTCACATTTCTGTCTTTAAACCCTCCAAAAATTGACCCCATTGACTTCCATTGTAAGTGTCTCACTGGAACACAGATTTGTGCTTTTTTTTAAAGAAAAGGAGAGACGAGTCTAAATTAATTTTTGTTGTAAACAACATTATGCCACAAATGCTGTCAATTGAGCTGAACTTGTATTGAACCCAGAATATTCCTTTAAGGCCAATTCTATAGCTAGTGTGAGGCTCTTGTTCTACCTGCTCCGTACAGGACTCGAACCGGCATCTCCGGCATGGGAGGTAGGTGCGCTAACAAGGAGGCTAAAGGCTACAGCCTCTAGCATCAGTCACTAGTGCACCTCTTGAGGTCAGGAGAGTGAGGTTTATACATATTGCACAACTATCTATCAGCTGGCCACCATTACACTCACCCCCCTAAACCTCACTCCCATCCGGGTCACGGCAACATTGTGATGCTTCTGTTCTACCCGCTCCATACGGGACTTGGGTGCGCTAACAAGGAGGCTAAAGGCTACAGCCTCTAGCGTCAGTCGCTAGTCCACTTTTTGAGGTCAGGGGAGTGAGGTTTATACACATTGCACAGCTATCTATCAGCTGGCTCCCGTTACACTAGCATTTTATGCATCATAAATGCAACTAAATATTTTCACACGTTTGTGTAATTTGCCAAAATTACATCTTGATTGGAAATATCAAATCAAAATCAAATCACTTTATTGTCACACAGCCATATACACAAGTGCAATAGTGTGTGAAATTCTTGGGTGCAGTTCCGATCAACATAGCAGTCATGACAGTGATGAGACATATACCAATTTACAATAACATCAGATTTACACAACACAATATACAAATAATAACATACAATGTACATTATACAATACACACAATATAGAATACACATTATACAATAAAAATAGTATATATAGTATATATAAAATGTACAGTAGGTTGTATTGTACTGTATTGACATTCAGCTGTCGGTTGATAGTAAGTTGTTAAGAGAGAACATAATATAATAATAATATAATTCATGACAGTCCGGTGTGAGATATAAGAGTAATAAAGTGCAGTGCTGATGTATTTTGATCGTGGGAGATCAAGGGTTCAAAAGTCTGATTGCTTGGGGGAAGAAGCTATCATGGAGTCGGCTGGTGCGGGTCCTGATGCTGCGATACCGCCTGCCTGATGGTAGCAGTGAGAACAGCCCATGGCTCGGGTGGCTGGAGTCTCTGATGATCCTCTGAGCTTTTTTCACACACCGCCTGGTATATATGTCCTGGAGCGAGGGAAGCTCACCTCCGATGATGTGTCTGGCAGTTCGCACCACCCTTTGCAGTGCTTTGCGGTTGTGGGCTGTGCTATTGCCGTACCAGGCGGAGATGCAGCCAGTCAGGATGCTCTCCACAGTGCAGGTGTAGAACCATGTGAGGATGTACATAAATTCACGACTGGGTTAAGCCTGTCTCTATCTTTTGGGTAGTCGACTTGTCCCCAAAGGGCCGTTCAACACTCATAACTATGTTGGGGGAGGTTACATGTGAGCCTGGTGTGCTGGCTACGAGGCACACAGTGGTCTGCCCGTCACACACCGCCAGTTCACGTAACACAGTTCAGCCAGTTGTGGCGTTTCGTATAGGGACCCCTAGTGTCACTACATCGACACAGCGTCAAGTGAGTGACAGATAGGGAACGTCATGGTTACTTGTGTAACCTCCGTTCCCTGATGGAGGGAACGAGACGTTGTGTCCCTCCTGCCACAACGCTGAACCACCCGCTGAAATGGCCGGACCTTATATCGGCTCCTCAGCATAAAACCTGAATGAGTGGTTGCATACCAGCTCCTTTTTATACCCGTATGTCCGGGGGAGTGGCATGCAAATACCACTCGCCAATTTTCACTGGCCTTTTATCAAAGACCAGAGGCGTCTCGGGCTCCCAAGTGTGACCCCTAGTGTCACTACATCGACACAACGTCTCGTTCCCTCCATCAGGGAACAGAGGTTACACAAGTAACCAGGACGGTTTTAACTCCACTGAGATGCCGGTGACTGACATGACAGCTCTATTTCTCGCTCTCGAGTACATGTGCGTAATGCGTATATGTGTGTCCATGAATGTGTGTGTGTGAGTTTAGGGGGGCACAAGAGTTTTTCCCACAGATATTTCAGATAATATAGAAACTGTTGTATTGTGTGTGTGTGTGTGTGTGTGTGTATATGTGTGAGTGCATGTGTGTGTGTGTGTGTGTGTGTGAGTGTCTGCGTGTGTGAGAGCGTGTGTGTGTGTGTGAGTGTGTGTGTGTGTGTGTGTGTGTGAGTGCATGTGTGTGTGTGCATGTGTGTGTGTGTTTGCGTGTGTGTGTGAGTGTGCGTGTGAGTGAGCATGTGTAAGTGCGGGGGAGACGAGGGAGCTTTTCAACTGAAATTGAAATAAATGTAGGATATTATAGACATTATTTGACGTTCTTAACTGATTTACTTTAACCAATGTCTTTGTTTATATGGTTATTTTGCTGTGGTAGCATGTACGGTGTGTGTGTGTGTGTGGGTGAGACGAGAGCACGAGAGGGAGACACTCTTTGTCATTTTTATCCAATGTACTGAACCAGTGTCTTTGTTTTAACTGGTTATTTTGTTGTGGTATCTTGTACGGCTCTTTGAAATAACTGAAATAATTTGTGTTATGGCACCGTTGTGCGGTCAAGACCTGGAACTTCTTCAGCCGTGCGTTTACTTAAAAAATAATTGCACACCTTAGAACGTCCGTCAACCAATCAGAATGAAGCATTCAACAGACCTGTCTTGGAAGTAAGGGATAATCCACGGCTAGGTGTGCGTTAAATGATTTTAAATGCTCGACGTGTAGGCGAAGAACCACCCGGAAGTTTTTGCAGCCAAATTTTGACTGGAAGAATAAAAAATAAGAGTTAATTTTATCTAAGGGTGTTCTAAATCAGACACAGAGAAAAAGTAGTGTGACCACACACTTGATCAAAATTGTGAATTTAAATGCACAGTCCAGAAATAATCATATCCACAGAATGTAGAGGGGCTGGCACTCCAGAGAACATGTATAATTTAATTTTTATTCATTGTCATTTTCACATTCATGTGGAAAAGCCAATATTACAAACAGGGATGGTGAAAGCAGCACTTACTCTTAAGGAACCCCATTCAAAACACTCTGAAACTTGCAGATTTGGACCTCTGAGACATCGGTATGGTATCCATCAAAGCTGCACGATTAATTGATTAATTAAATTGCAATTTGTCACTGCATGGTAGCACCTCACTGCAAAATGCTGCCTGAGTTTTGCAAACAAACAGTGCAGCTCCTTCAGTGTTTGAGTCAGAAATGTGTGAGCATGATGGGCCTCTTGTGGCTATAGATGGCACTTCAGCACAGCAATATACAGTGCACAACACATTACAGTTTAAATCGTCTTGCAGGACAGCAAAAGATGCATTTAATAGGTCCTGAATTCAATCTCTCAACCTCCGTGCAAAACAGGCTGAGTTCCATTATATTATCTATGCTGTTGAAAGTGGATAGGAAATGTTTTCAATTGCTATAGTTCATTTAGCTTTCTCTGTAATGCTATGTTGCTGTGGTTACAAAATAGTGCATTAATATCGAACATTGATTAAAACTGACTGGTACTACCTATGCATTCAACGGTTTGAACCGCAGGGATTCCAGCCCATCAGAACTGAGTATTAGAACAGATCATGGTATAAATATATTTTAAATTATTAGTGTCCAAAATGTGGGTTATGGTGGAAATGATGACACAGCTGAGACAGTAGTAATTCATGTAAAAATGTATACAATTTTCACAAAATACATTTTTAAATGTATTTATTATTGTTCTATTTGTTTACATTATCAGTAAAAAATTGGTATTTTTTTTACGATGGATTTTAATATGTTGCAGTTGAAAGTCTAAGGGTAAATCTTTACAAGGCAAATGAAAAGCAAAAATGAATGCGTGGTGAAACGTTTCTGAGACAAAAAGTTACTTAGTTTTAATCAAATCAATTCCTGGACACAAAAGTGCACAAAGTTGAAGAAACACTCAATGTCTGCTAAATGTAATTGTTTCTCTTGGACAGTATTATATCGGCCTCCTTACATTGAGAATATACACTGCCTGGTCAAAAAGAAAGTTGCACATGCTAATATTTCGTTGGACTGCCTTTATAACCTTGTCTGATTCCTCTTTTAACATTAATAGGGATACTTAACCCACCACCCATTTTGATCATGCATGTCACTTCAGTATATAAAAGTTTAATCCTTGAGATTAATTTTTCCCCAAAACCAAAAGCATTGAGGGTGTCAAACAGAAAACTATGATCAACTCTGTCAAAAGCCTTTTCCTGATCCAGGGACAACAGGCCCATATTGGCATCTTTACAATAAGCATAATCAAAAACATCCCTGATTAAATGAAGATTATCCATGATTGACCTATTTTTAACACAATATGACTGATCTTTGTGTACAATTTCATGCAGCACATTATTTAATCTATTTGCTAGAACCTTGGACAACATTTTATATTCTGTGCACAAGACTGCCACAGGTCTCCAGTTCTTAAAAGAGTTAAATCTCCATTTTTTGGGAGCAATGACAAAACAGCACGTTGACAGCTAGTTGGAAGAAAACCTTCACTACAGCATTTCTGAAGTACCTTAAAATAGTCCTCTCCTATTATTGTCCAAAAAGATTTGTAAAACTCGGCCGGTAATCCATCCAAGCCAGGACTCTTGCCTGAAGAGAGACCCTTGACAGCCAGTCTCTAAAAGCTTTTTATGATCTTCAGATAAAACAGTTAAGTCTTTTAGCAGCTCTCTTCTACAATGTTCATCAGAGATTTCGGCAGCGTACAAATTAGAATAGAAATCAACAGCAAGCTTTCTCATCTCCTGTGGGTCTGAGGTAACGTGTCCATTGTTGTCCTTCAGCGAAAGCATCAATTTCTGCTGACCCACTTTACGCTCTAGATTAAAAAAAAGTAGTAGTAGGACCATCCATATCCTTCAGAGTTAAATAACGACTCCTTATGAGAGCTCCTTTAACCCTTTCATTCAGAATTAAGCTTAAATGTTTGTTTGTTTCTTCGTTAAATCAATCAAGTCCATGACTTTGGTGATGCCAGCATTCAAAAATTTGGTAATTAAAGATGGTGATTCATTAAATGGTATTTCAAAAAGGGGATTAAAAAAAAGTGGTTCTGCAATACCATAATGCTCATCCTCTTGTCTTAGCAGTTTAAAACAATCCCAAGATTTGATTACTGATACATAGAAACTGAAAGGCAAACAATGTGTCTTCTCCACAAAGGATTTCTGCATTAGGAACAATTGCTTGTCAAGACCAATTCCTCCAAAATTCTTGAGTATATACAGACCAAAAACAACCCAAGGCACTTGATCTGAACAATACAGGAGTTTTTGCAGTGTATGCAACCTCATTGCCAAAATTTTAGATTCTAAATGTATTAACCCCTGCCCTCCCTCTGCCACAGGAAGATATAGGACACCTGGAGGAAGCCAATGGCAACCATCCCAAAAGAAATTGACAAATGCTTTTTGAACACCAACAAGTAATTCTTTAGGAGGATCTAACACAGTACATTTATGCCATAGCATTGAAGCTGCCAAGTTGTTAATAACCAAACATCTCCCTCTATAAGAGATTATGGAAGAATCCATTGCCACTTCTGAATTCTGCAAATCACCTGATCAAATAGTCCTTCCCAGTTCTTTTCTGTGTAACTATTAGTCCCAAAATAAAGACCAAGAACTCTAAAGCCATCTCGGGCCCATCTACATTGCTGTGGTAGCTGGGGAGGTCCTGCACCCTGCCAGTCTCCCAACAGCAAGGATGCACATTTCCCCCAGTTAATACATGCAGATGAAGCTTGTCGAAATCGATCTAAGGTAAAGATCAATCTTGTAATATCTACAGAGTCTTTTATAACAACCGTTATATCATCTGCATAAGCTGTAAGTTTAACTGGATCGGCACTGGGGAAACTGGGAACATTAAAACCATGTAACTGCCTCCTAAGTGAAACCAGGAGAGGCTCAATAGAAATTGCATACAAAAGACCTGAAAGAGGGCACCCTTGCCTTATTCCCCTGGTTACAGAGAAAGGCCTAGTTAAGGAACCATTAAGACTTAACATGCTGTAAATTTCATTATATAACAATTTAATGAGAGAAACAAAATAAGGACCAAAACCAAAAGCTTCCAGGGTCATAAATAAATACCGATGATCCACCCTGTCAAACGCCTTTTCTTGATCCAGTGAAAGAAAACCAATGTCCAAATTGTGCATTTTTGCAACTGTAATAATATCTCTCAACAAAAAGAGATTATCAAAAATTGACCTTTTGGGGACACAAAATGTTTGATCTTTATGAATGACTGATGCCATAAATTTTTTTAGTCTATTATTCAATTCTTTTGATAAAATCTTAAAATCAGCACAAATCAATGATACCGGATGCCAGTTCTTTAGACACCCAAGATCACCCTTTTTTGGAATTAGTGTTAGAATTGCCCTTCGACAACTCAAAGGAAGAGTTCTTTGATCAATGCATTCAAGAAAAACATCATATAGGTCTTGTCCAATTAAATTCCAGAAAGACTTGTAAAATTCTGCTGAAAGACCATCCAGCCTAGATGATTTCCCAGAACACATCTCCTGAACAGCTTGTGAAAGTTCTCCAAATGATAAAGGACTGTCTAAGTCATCACGTTCCTCTTCAGTTAGCTTAGATAGGTCACATAAAAATTCATCAGCATCTGCTCCATCACATGTCTCAGAACAGTATAAATCCTCATAAAAGGAAAGAGCATAACGTTGAATTTCCCATTGGTCAGTTGTAACTCCACCACATGGAATCTTCAATTGATGAAAAATCTTCTGTTCCCTTGACCTTTTTCAAGTCCAAAAAAGAAAACTGTAGGAGCATCCATGTCATTCAGCTGGGTAAACCTGGTCCTTAGAAGGGCTATTTTTCCTCGTTCCTCCGATAAATTCTTTAAAAGGAGCTTATCTCTTGCAACAGAGTCAATAAAAGTTGAATTATTGTGGATACTGTCACTGCTTTGACCAAGGATGTCTTGTTCAAGAGCCTTCATTTTTTCTTTGAGGGCTCTAGTACTATGTGCAGTGTACTGTTGGCAAAAAGTCTTAATTTGTGCTTTACCGATGTCCCACCATTGACTCAAAGACTGAAATTTACATCTCTCCTCTCTCCAAGTTTTCCAGAAGAGATTAAAAGAGTGAATATAGGTGCAGTCCTGCAATAATCTGTTATTAAAGTGCCAATGTGATTTAAAAGTCTAGGTAATGAGACAGAAACTACAATAGATAAATAATGATGATCTGACAGAAAAGATGGCGAAATTGAGCTATTAAAAAACCTACTCCTATTGCCTTTCTCAACATAAAAATGATCAAGCCTAGCCCCTGACATATTATTAGAATTAGCTTTTAACCATGTGTACTGTCTAACCCCAGGAAAGGACTCCCTCCACAAATCAACTAAATTATGATCATTTATTAATTTCTTTAAACTCTCAGCAGAAGGCGGATGAGGTTCATCATGATTCCTATCCAGATCTGGATTAACAGTACAATTGAAATCACCACCAAGCACAAGAATATTTCCCTGAGGACACTGTGATAAAGCATTAGAAAGTATTTTGAAAAACATAATACATTCTTGACCAACATTTGGAGCATACACATTAAAAAAGGAAAAATGTGTAACACCTAAGACAATAACAGCTCTCAGAATTCGACCAGGCATAACCTCAACCATATCTGGTTGACTACTGACACATAGGGAACAAAGGATGGCAACACCTGCACTGAGGTTTGTTCCATGACTTAACAAAACATTGCCTTTCCAGTCACCAGTCCACTGTGACTGATTCTGCTGATCTGTATGTGTTTCCTGTAATAAAATCACATCTGCTTTCTTTAAACGGAAATAATCAAATAAAGCAGCTCTCTTTTCTATACCCCGACAACCATTAATATTAAAAGTTCCAATGTTTAACAGCTCCAAAAATCACTCTATTAATGAACATGGCCCTATTAATATTTCTTTTGACAAGTTTTTAATCTTTTTTAACAGCGCTCACATGTTTCTTGAGTCTGTATCATTTAGGCTGGTCGAGCTCCTCCAATGAAGCCTTTCTCATAGCCATAACACAAGAGTCGACAAAAAGCTACATATCAGAGAAATACTTCTCTAATTTTGGTCTTCGCTGATTGAAAGTGCTGTCAAGAAAATCATTAATTTGCTGTACAGTATAATAAGGTGGCTTCATTTGAAGGCTGCATTTTTTTTCTGCAGAACTTCCTTGTGAACTGACATCAGTGAGATAATCTACAAAATCAGATCCCTCACTATCAGAATCAACATCTATAGACTGAGTCTCACCTCTCTCGGTGAGCTGGTCCACATCACTCTGTGACAGGCCAACAGATGCTTGCGAGTCCCACGACTCTCCAGCTCCCGCGAGCTCACCTGGCTCCCCCGGGCGCTCTGGGTCACTGGTTCCCACAGCGGCGGTCTCTGTTCCACCGCAAGCCCCACTGCTGACATTATCACATTCACTTGTGTTCACTGAACGTGTTTCTGCACCCTCAGCATGACTGTTTGCTGCCTGCTCATTCGGATATTCTTCGTCTTTAGACAAAGAATCGGATACAGCCCGCTGATCAGTTTTATCACCTATATCCTGACTGACATCCTCCGAAGCAGAAGCCACTCGCTCCGGAAATATATTAGGTTCAGTCTCATTTTGTTTAGCCACCTTATTAGATGGACATTTTTGTTTTGTGTGACCAAAAATCCCACAAGAAAAGCATTTCATTGAGTCCATGCTGATAAAAATTGTATAATCTTTACCTGCCAAAGTCAATTTCACAGAAACATCCAAGTTTTGAAATTCAACATTCAAAATCATGAAGGTTTGACGCCTGAAGGACATAACATGTTTCAAGTCAGGATTTTTTATACCGAGGGGAATCATTTTAATCGGCATCACTATTTTACAATAGCAGCCAAGTAATCGCTCAAGTGAGTCATTAGAGATAAACAGAGGCACATTGGAAAGAGTCACCTTTTTAGAGGGGCTCGACAGCGGTAAAACAGGCAGAAAAGCATCACCAACAGATAAGCCAACTTCTACTAAATGATGAACCATAGACTCTTCTTTCAAAAGCACAATGACAGCTTTATTCCTTCTAGATGCTGACATTATGTTCCGAGCACCTATTTCACTGCTAATAGCAGTCAAACAGTCTTCAACAGTGATAGATTCATCTGGTATACATTTACAGCCATTCCGGGCAGTTAAAGTAGCAAACCCGTCAGAGTCTGCTGACATTTTCACAACCCCTAACAGCTAAGTATAATTAACTACAAAAGAGAGAGAGACAGACAGAGAGAGAGAGAGAGAGAGAGAGAGAGAGAGTGAGAGAGAGAGATCCAATAGCACCATTTGCTAGAAGTATTTCTGTTCCACCTCCAGCTGTTTCTCAAGATTAACCCCACATCAATTTTAAAGCCAAATAAAATTTTGTTTTAAAAGGTGAAATCCATATTTGTGTGTAACAGAATTGCAAAACAATGCCATTTTCTTGTTTTCTTTGAACAAACAGTCCCAAAACTCACACCATTGGTTGAGGCAATGTTGCTGTTTAATTACTCTTTATTTGGATCTCCATTAGATTCCACAAAGTGGTCACTAGTGTTTCTGGGGTCTACAAAAAAATTAATTAATTAATTAATTAATAAAGGAACAATCTTGTAGTTTTACTTACATTGGTATAATCTGCTACGATTGTAGCCCCTGCTTATTATCTGATCTGTTTTCTCACAGTGTCATAATACTGTATGTTTACTTAACAAAGAAGGTATTGTTGATAACATGGTCAGTCCAGTTTGGTTGAAAATGTAACGCTTTAAGAATAAACTTGCTAGCAGGTCAGGCATGAATGAAGGGAACTGCAGCACTGGAATGCTGCTTACAGTTCCAGACAAGTGAATGACTGATGGTCTAGTTTCTTTCACAGTTTTTTTCTTCAACATTAATAACAATAGGATTCATCAGTATGTCACGTGACTCAGAGCTAATAAAACAGTGCATTTTTTGGAGATTGGAGAGAATGTCTTCACTTACCTTAATCATGGGACTTACAGCCTAACAAGACATTCTACCATCAAACTGACTGTCCCTAAAGCAAGCAAATGGATTGGGTGAGTATGACTTATTAGAGTTAATTCACTTTGTTCTTTTAAATAGCTGATGCCACTTTTAGCTAATTTATGAGTGTGGAACGTTTTACTGAACAAGCTCAAATTTCCCAGGTAGAACAAGTTCATTAAATTTATTATATTTTCAAAGGTTTCTAATCTTTCAAATGTAAATATTAGATTTTCTTTTTTTTTTCTCTAAGCACTGGCATCTTCAGTTTTCTTTTTTAACTTTCCATTTACTTTTGAGTTACTATTTCAGTTTCAGTCATGTTTTAACCTGACATCCCACTGAGCTTTCCCCATTTTCCATATTCAGCTGTAACCAAACTAAACAGCGGGCAGTGCCTCTTTTCTTATGACCAACAATAATTACACAGGAGACAATAGAAAATATGATTTTGTATAAACAGTTTGATTACTGACTTCCACTTCTACACCACTTAGAATAATAATAGTAAAAAGTGAAATGATGACGTTAAGGTTTGTTTGAGAATGAATACACTTGCAAATGAACTTCTATGCTTGAATTGCTCCCAACTCAAAGTAATAGGCTATAATATAAAATGCAATATCATATTGAGATATAAGCAAATATAATTGTACTTGTCAAGTACAATATACACGCAGGGTGAATTAGCTTAAGTATCAGAATAAATAGTCTAGAAAATAGGATAATGGAAGTCCAATAATAATTAAAATCTTCAAAATGTACATACTTGTGAAAATTTGAATAGTTTTTTAATTACATAAATGACTAAATGACATTTGTATTTATGGGATTAAAGTTGACAATATTTTAATATGAGGGCATTTTGGTCTTCTTTATTTTTGTTTTTATTTTCAAATTGTAGTAATACTGGAATACTTTTTTTGGTAAAAAAAAAAAAAAATAAAAAACTGTGTGAATGGAGAGTGGACTGACGTTGTCCAAAACATGACAAAGTGTATCCGAGTCTACTTTCAAAGTCAGGGACAGTGTGAACTGAAGAACTAGGTTTGCTTTTGTCCACTTTTAAGAGGTCTTTGGACATTTGTTTAATTTGTAAAATATATTGTGAGCTTTTTTATATATATACATTTGAAAAAGTGTCTGGTAAAATTGGGCATTCACCAGCAATAATGACTGGTAGGCAAGAAAAGTTAATGGTAACACTTTACAATATGGTTCCATTTTTTAACATTAGTTAACATGAACTAACAATTTACAGTATTTTTACAGCATTTATTATTCATGATAATTTCAACATGTGCAAATATATATTTTTTCAATCAAAAGTTGTATTTGTTAACATTAGTTAATGCACTATGAACAAACAATGAACAATTGTATTTTTAGTAACTAACAAAAAATATATTGTTTAATCGTTTGTTTATTATACCAAACACATTAACTAATGTTAACAAATGCAACCATATTGTGAAGTGTTACCAATTTAATTTTCCACCCTAGTTATTAGAAAACTAGTCAGAAGTTCTTGAGACCCTCTGACCAGACAAGTATAAAATTTAAAGACTGAACCTGACCTGAGCCTGAGATTGCTTACTCTCTTTTTAGTCTCTTTGAGTGATTAGCCCAGATGTACAGATTCTTACTAAAACCAGTTGAGTTATGATAAAAGCTTACTTAAGCCTGGTCGGACACCTGACAGTTTGCCAGGTCCTGTCAGACTCGTGTTGGGGAGCAGACTTCAACCGCACACTGCCTACCACAGAACAGGCTGCCAAGAGCAAATTACCTTCCACTCTTACAACTTTGTAATGGTTATATGAATTATGCTGGGGCAGTAGCATTTATCAAGACATTTATTAAGGAAATAAAATGATGTGGCACCTGTTTTTAGATACATTTATTTATCTCACATAATGTGTTTTGTTTATAGGTGGTCCTTTTGACAGCTACCAAAATGCATAGAATAGCATTGATGACATTTCTTTTTTTAACAGGTCAGTCAGTTCATGTCTTTGCATCTTACACTTCTGTTTTTACTAATGTATTTCTGTGTAATAATTGTGCTTAATGTAATGTTTGCTCTAGTTTCAACAGTACTTACTGGTATCACAGCACAATCACACTCAACAGATGATATCACAACAGAATCAGTTATGCATGATACAAATGACTCTAAAGAAGACACAACTGATGAACTTTATACAGAAATACCTGAATCAGTCACAAGTAGCACAGACGAATCTGTAACAGGTTTAACCGGTAATTTCTCATAATTTTCACTTGTTCAGTGTCACTTAATCTCTTGCCCAATTACTTCAATTGTACTCATTACTGAATTTTATTTATTTATTTATTTATTTATTTATGTATTTATTTATTTTTAACAGATGAAGCCATTAATGACATGACAGCTTTTACAACTGATTCATCAGAGGATGATTCAACAGAGGAGACTGAACTGTCAACTTTAGGAATTGCTAACCAACCAGCTACAGCCATTACAGCAGAACCAACTACAGGAATTAAATCTGGGTTCACTTTAGAGGACTCAACTACAGATTTTACTGATACATTAACTACTGAAGAGGCATTGGAATCCACAAAAGCATTTACATCAAAAACATCTAAAAATTTCACAGAAGAATCAACAGCTTTTACAACTGATTCATCAGAAGAGGATTCAACGGAAGACACTGAACTGACAACTACAAGAATAACTGATCAAACAGCTACAGCCATAACATCAGAATCAACTACAGGAATAACTGATCAAACAGCTACAGTCATAACACAACATTTAACTACTGAAGAGGTTATGGAATTGACAACAGCATTTCCACCAGACAGCTCCCAAAATGTCACTGAAGATTCAACAGCTTTTACAACTGATTCATCAGAAGAGGATTCAACAGAAGACACTGAGCTGACAACTACAGGCATAACTGATCAAACAGCTACAGTCATAACACCAGAATCAACTACAGGAATGACTGATCAAACAGCTACAGTCATAACACCACAATTAACTACTGAAGAAGCACTGGATTCGACAACAGCATTTACATCAGACATCTCCCAAAATGTCATTGAAGTATCAACAGCTTTTACAACTGATTCATCAGAGGCGGATTCAACAGAAGACACTGAGCTGACAACTACAGGAATAACTGATCAAACAGCTGCAGTCATAACACCAGAATCAACTACAGAAATAACTGATCAAACAGCTACAGCCATAACAACACAATTCACTACTGAAGAAGCACTGGATTCAACAACAGCATTTACACCAGACCTCTCCCAAAATGTCACTGAAGAATCAACAGCTTTTACAACTGATTCATCAGAAGAGGATTCAACAGAAGACACTGAAATGACAACTACAGGAATAACTGATCAAACAGCTACAGCCATAACACCAGAATCAACTACAGGAATAACTGATCAAACAGCTACAGTCATAACACCACAATTAACTACTGAAGAAGCACTGGATTTGACAACAGCATTTACATCAGACATCTCCCAAAATGTCACTGAAGAATCAACAGCTTTTACAACTGATTCATCAGAAGAGAATTCAACAGAAGAGACTGAAATGACAACCACAGGAATAACTGATCAAACAGCTACAGTCATAACACCAGAATCAACAACAGTAATGACTGATCAAACAGCTATAGTCATAACACCACATTTAACTACTGAAGAGGTTCTGGAATTGACAACAGCATTTACATCAGACACCTCCCAAAATGTCACTGAAGAATCAACAGCTTTTACTACTGATTCATTAGAGGAGGATTCAACAGAAGACACTGAGCAGACAACTACAGGAATAACTGATCAAACAGCTATAGTCATAACACCAGAATCAACTACAGGAATGACTGATCAAACAGCTACAGTCATAACACCACAATTAACTACTGAAGAAGCACTGGATTCGACAACAGCATTTACATCAGACATCTCCCAAAATGTCATTGAAGTATCAACAGCTTTTACAACTGATTCATCAGAGGCGGATTCAACAGAAGACACTGAGCTGACAACTACAGGAATAACTGATCAAACAGCTGCAGTCATAACACCAGAATCAACTACAGAAATAACTGATCAAACAGCTACAGCCATAACAACACAATTCACTACTGAAGAAGCACTGGATTCAACAACAGCATTTACACCAGACCTCTCCCAAAATGTCACTGAAGAATCAACAGCTTTTACAACTGATTCATCAGAAGAGGATTCAACAGAAGACACTGAAATGACAACTACAGGAATAACTGATCAAACAGCTACAGCCATAACACCAGAATCAACTACAGGAATAACTGATCAAACAGCTACAGTCATAACACCACAATTAACTACTGAAGAAGCACTGGATTTGACAACAGCATTTACATCAGACATCTCCCAAAATGTCACTGAAGAATCAACAGCTTTTACAACTGATTCATCAGAAGAGAATTCAACAGAAGAGACTGAAATGACAACCACAGGAATAACTGATCAAACAGCTACAGTCATAACACCAGAATCAACAACAGTAATGACTGATCAAACAGCTATAGTCATAACACCACATTTAACTACTGAAGAGGTTCTGGAATTGACAACAGCATTTACATCAGACACCTCCCAAAATGTCACTGAAGAATCAACAGCTTTTACTACTGATTCATTAGAGGAGGATTCAACAGAAGACACTGAGCAGACAACTACAGGAATAACTGATCAAACAGCTATAGTCATAACACCACAGTTCACTACTGAAGAAGCACTGGATTCGACAACAGCATTTACATCAGACATCTCCCAAAATGACACTGAAGAATCAACAGCTTTTACAACTGATTCATCAGAAGAGGATTCAACAGAAGACACTGAGCTGACAACTACAGGAATAACTGATCAAACAGCTACAGTCATAACACCAGAATCAACAACAGGAATAACTGATCAAACAGCTACAGACATAACACCACATTTAACTACTGAAGAGGTTCTGGAATTGACAGCAGCATTTACATCAGACACCTCCCAAAATGCCACTGAAGAATCAACAGCTTTTACAACTGATTCATCAGAAGAGGATTCAACAGAAGACACTGAGCTGACAACTACAGGAATAACTGATCAAACAGCTACAGCCATAACACCGCATTTAACTACTGAAGAAGCACTGGATTCGACAACAGCATTTACATCAGAAATCTCCCAAAATGTCACTGAAGAATCAACAGCTTTTACAACTGATTCATCAGAAGAGGATTCAACAGAAGACACTGAGCTGACAACTACAGGAATAACTGATCAAACAGCTACAGTCATAACACCAGAATCAACTACAGGAATAACTGATCAAACAGCTATAGTCATAACACCACAGTTCACTACTGAAGAAGCACTGGATTCGACAACAGCATTTACATCAGACATCTCCCAAAATGCCACTGAAGAATCAACAGCTTTTACAACTGATTCATCAGAAGAGGATTCAACAGAAGACACTGAGCTGACAACTACAGGAATAACTGATCAAACAGCTACAGCCATAACACCGCATTTAACTACTGAAGAAGCACTGGATTCGACAACAGCATTTACATCAGAAATCTCCCAAAATGTCACTGAAGAATCAACAGCTTTTACAACTGATTCATCAGAAGAGGATTCAACAGAAGACACTGAGCTGACAACTACAGGAATAACTGATCAAACAGCTACAGTCATAACACCAGAATCAACAACAGGAATAACTGATCAAACAGCTACAGACATAACACCACATTTAACTACTGAAGAGGTTCTGGAATTGACAACAGCATTTACATCAGACACCTCCCAAAATGCCACTGAAGAATCAACAGCTTTTACAACTGATTCATCAGAAGAGGATTCAACAGAAGACACTGAGCTGACAACTACAGGAATAACTGATCAAACAGCTACAGCCATAACACCGCATTTAACTACTGAAGAAGCACTGGATTCAACAACAGCATTTACACCAGACATCTCCCAAAATGTCACTGAAGAATCAACAGCTTTTACAACTGATTCATCAGAAGAGGATTCAACAGAAGACACTGAAATGACAACTACAGGAATAACTGATCAAACAGCTACAGTCATAACACCAGAATCAACAACAGGAATAACTGATCAAACAGCTACAGACATAACACCACATTTAACTACTGAAGAGGTTCTGGAATTGACAACAGCATTTACATCAGACACCTCCCAAAATGTCACTGAAGAATCAACAGCTTTTACTACTGATTCATTAGAGGAGGATTCAACAGAAGACACTGAGCAGACAACTACAGGATTGACTGATCAAACAGCTACAGACATAACACCAGAATCAACTACAGGAATAACTGATCAATCAGCTACAGTCATAACACCACAATTAACTACTGAAGAAGCACTGGATTTGACAACAGCATTTACACCAGACATCTCCCAAAATGTCACTGAAGAATCAACAGCTTTTACAACTGATTCATCAGAAGAGAATTCAACAGAAGAGACTGAAACGACAACCACAGGAATAACTAATCAAACAGCTACAGTCATAACACCAGAATCAACAACAGGAATAACTGATCAAACAGCTACAGACATAACACCACATTTAACTACTGAAGAGGTTCTGGAATTGACAACAGCATTTACATCAGACACCTCCCAAAATGTCACTGAAGAATCAACAGCTTTTACTACTGATTCATTAGAGGAGGATTCAACAGAAGACACTGAGCAGACAACTACAGGATTGACTGATCAAACAGCTACAGTCATAACACCAGAATCAACTACAGGAATAACTGATCAAACAGCTATAGTCATAACACCACAGTTCACTACTGAAGAAGCACTGGATTCGACAACAGCATTTACATCAGACATCTCCCAAAATGCCACTGAAGAATCAACAGCTTTTACAACTGATTCATCAGAAGAGGATTCAACAGAAGACACTGTGCTGACAACTACAGGAATAACTGATCAAACAGCTACAGCCATAACACCGCATTTAACTACTGAAGAAGCACTGGATTCGACAACAGCATTTACATCAGACATCTCCCAAAATGTCACTGAAGAATCAACAGCTTTTACAACTGATTCATCAGAAGAGAATTCAACAGAAGAGACTGAAATGACAACCACAGGAATAACTGATCAAACAGCTACAGTCATAACACCAGAATCAACAACAGGAATAACTGATCAAACAGCTACAGACATAACACCACATTTAACTACTGAAGAGGTTCTGGAATTGACAACAGCATTTACATCAGACACCTCCCAAAATGTCACTGAAGAATCAACAGCTTTTACTACTGATTCATTAGAGGAGGATTCAACAGAAGACACTGAGCAGACAACTACAGGATTGACTGATCAAACAGCTACAGCCATAACACCAGAATCAACTACAGGAATAACTGATCAAACAGCTATAGTCATAACACCACAGTTAACTACTGAAGAAGCACTGGATTCGACAACAGCATTTACATCAGACATCTCCCAAAATGCCACTGAAGAATCAACAGCTTTTACAACTGATTCATCAGAAGAGGATTCAACAGAAGACACTGAGCTGACAACTACAGGAATAACTGATCAAACAGCTACAGCCATAACACCGCATTTAACTACTGAAGAAACACTGGATTCGACAACAGCATTTACATCAGACATCTCCCAAAATGTCACTGAAGAATCAACAGCTTTTACAACTGATTCATCAGAAGAGGATTCAACAGAAGACACTGAAATGACAACTACAGGAATAACTGATCAAACAGCTACAGTCATAACACCAGAATCAACAACAGGAATAACTGATGAAACAGCTACAGACATAACACCACATTTAACTACTGAAGAGGTTCTGGAATTGACAACAGCATTTACATCAGACACCTCCCAAAATGTCACTGAAGAATCAACAGCTTTTACTACTGATTCATTAGAGGAGGATTCAACAGAAGACACTGAGCAGACAACTACAGGAATGACTGATCAAACAGCTACAGCCATAACACCAGAATCAACTACAGGAATAACTGATCAAACAGCTACAGCCATAACACCGCATTTAACTACTGAAGAAGCACTGGATTCGACAACAGCATTTACATCAGACATCTCCCAAAATGTCACTGAAGAATCAACAGCTTTTACAACTGATTCATCAGAAGAGGATTCAACAGAAGACACTGAGCTGACAACTACAGGAATAACTGATCAAACAGCTACAGTCATAACACCAGAATCAACTACAGGAATAACTGATCAAACAGCTACAGACATAACACCACATTTAACTACTGAAGAGGTTCTGGAATTGACAACAGCATTTACATCAGACACCTCCCAAAATGTCACTGAAGAATCAACAGCTTTTACTACTGATTCATTAGAGGATTCAACAGAAGACACTGAGCAGACAACTACAGGAATAACTGATCAAACAGCTACAGTCATAACACCAGAATCAACTACAGAAATAACTGATCAAACAGCTACAGCCATAACAACACAATTCACTACTGAAGAAGCACTGGATTCAACAACAGCATTTACATCAGACATCTCCCAAAATGTCACTGAAGAATCAACAGCTTTTACAACTGATTCATCAGAAGAGGATTCAACAGAAGACACTGAAATGACAACTACAGGAATAACTGATCAAACAGCTATAGTCATAACACCACATTTAACTACTGAAGACATTCTGGAATTGACAACAGCATTTACATCAGAAATCTCCCAAAATGTCACTGAAGAATCAACAGCTTTTACAACTGATTCATCAGAGGAGGATTCAACAGAAGACACTGAATTGACAACAACAGGAATAACTGATCAAACCACTACAGCCATAACACCAGAATCAACTACAGGAATTACAGCTGTGTTCACCTTAGAAGAATCAACTACAGATTTTAATGGTACGCTAACTACTGAAGAGTCACTGGAAACCACAAAAGCATTTACATCAGAAATATCCACACGCATCACTAAAGGACCTACAACAACATTTACAGCTGAATCAAATACTGTTTCTACAGTGGAATCCACAGCAGAAGTGTTAAAGGCATCAACTCTAGGATTTACTGATCAATCATCTTCAACCATCACAACAGAATCAGCTACAGAAGTGACAGCTGAATTTACTACTGAAGAGTTAGCTACAGATTTCACTGATGTGTCATCTGCAGGATTAGCATCACAATCCACAACAGCATTTACACCAGAAACAAACACTAAAGTCACTGCAGAATCCACAACAGCATTTAATGATAAATCAACCACAGTGTTCCCAGACTTGTCAACTACTCCTACTATTGTGGAATCCACAACAGGAGTAACACAAGTATCAAACACAGATTTCACAGATTCTTTAATGACAGCTACCACCACAGCATCCACAACAGAATTTACTCAGAAAACAAGTACAGGAAATACTGCTCAGTCACCTACAACCATAACAAAAGAATCAGCTACAGAAATGACAGCTGAATTTACCACAGAAGAATCAGCAACTACTGGAATTATTGATCAATCACATACAGCCATAACATCAGTATCAGCCGCAAGTGACACAACAAAATCCACAACGTTTACTTTTGAATCGACCACAGAGTTCCCAGATTCTTCAACAACAGCAACCACCACAAAAGAATCAGCTACAGGTTTAACACATTTGTCAACTACTGGAGTAGCACCAGAATCTACAACAGCATCCACAACAGCATTTGAAATATCTAAAAGTGTCACTGAAGAATCATCAACAGCATTAACGGCTGATTTAACAGAGAAGACTGAACTGTCAACTGTTAGAATAACTGATCAATCACCTACAGCCTTAACTCCAGGATCAGCCTCAAGTGTTACAACAGAATACACAACACCATTTACTTCTGAATTGACCACAGAGTCCCCAGATTTGTCAATTACTGCTCCTACAGTGAAATCCACAAAAGGAATAACAGAAGCATCAACCACAGTCTTCACAAAGTCATCACCTTCAGGTTCCACTATAGAGTCCACAACAGTGTTTACAGAGAAATCAAGTGTAGGAATTACCGATCAATCAACAAGCACCACACCAGAATCAACAACAGGGATCAACTCCACATCAGCAATTAGAACAGCGGGATCAACTACTGGTGTCACAGCAGTGCCCACAGAAATTGCTACAGATACAATTAATGATTTTACATCGCAGTCCACTACAGGAAACAGCAGAGAAGAAACAACAGTTATCATAACTGAGCCTGGAGAAACAAATGCCGTTATCACATCAAGGACTACAGCAGGTATCACAGTAGAACCAGTGACATCAGTGGACACAACATTACCCCACACTCCATTTGCTACCACAGAGGGCACTCCAACATCTGTCAGTACAACAACTGTCTCACCTGAAACATCCTTGTTATGTAAGTTAGGCAAACCTATATTCAAGTATTTTGAGTGAGACATTAAAATGCAGATTTTTTTTGTTTTGGAACATTAGGGATAATTCACACAACTAATGAAAATTGTTTCATAATTTATGTGGAACATAAAAAGGAGATGTTATTCAGAATGACAGCCTTAGTCACCATCATTTTCACTGAATGGAGAAAAAATGCAATGAAAGTGAATGGTGACAGATATTGTCATTCTACCTAACATATTTTGTGTTTCACGGAAGAAAGTCAAACAGTACACATGAAGGTACGTAAATGGCAATGACCTAAAATGTTTCGCAATCCGAGCATCCCCTTTTAATATAAATAGCCCATATGTTATACAACATGCAGTATACTGTAAAAATACATGTCTTTGACTTTCAGATGTAACATATTTGTTCTTACTGAGACTAATATCAGTTTATTCTTATTTTTGCAACAGCAATACAATCTTCAACCCAACAACCAACAAATGGAGTGGAACTCACTACGACAACAATCAAGCCTACACTTAAAACTACAACACTGCTTAAAACTACAGTGCCTGTGAGGTTCACCAGCGATGAAACTTTTGATCCCGCACTGTTGGACACAACTTCACCCACATTTAAAAAACGAGAACAAAGAGTCAAAGATGACGTACGTTGTGTTGTAAATATTTAGATACTTTAGGTTTCAGTACATAGTTTGGTACAGACAAAAGTATGCAGCTCCTGTAAGGTTGCTGTAGCTTAACTGGCAGAGCATGGTGCTAGCAATGCCAAGATTATGGGTTTGATTCCCTGGGAACAAAGATTAAAAAAAATGTATACTTTGAATGCACTGTAAATGACAAACAGAGTTCACCAGAGAACAAGTACTCCAAAGAAAGGAGTACAGGCCAATTTTACCATGCAGTGAAATTGGGATATAATTTGTAATGTAATTGTATATAATCAACAAATTAACCACCAACCGCCATGTTTTCATTTTGCCCAAATGTTTCTTACTTAATGTTTTATAACTCAGTGTTGAACCTGATATTATAATTTTTCTACAGTTTTTGACGATCTTAAGTAAAGCATTCCAATCCTTCATCGAATTGACAGTTATCCGGTTCCGGTAGGTATTTCTTTTCTTTATAATGAAAACATTTCCTCTCTGGAATAACTGAACCTGGCATTATATTGCCTCAATTATATATACTTTTAGGTTATAAGCTATTTGTTATAACCTTTAACATACAACTCATTTTCTTCTATTTTCTTTCCAGTGCTGGATCAGTCATCACAGATATGGATTTAATATTCAGGATGGACATCTTTTTACCTACTGATGAAGAGATAAGAAATATTATACTCAATGCCTCCACTACATTTAATATCACCAGTGTAGAGGGTAAGCAAATCAGTTCATATGGTAAAAAACAGCATCAATGCAAAGAGATGCAAAAAACAAAAACAAAAAAACAATGCAATTTTAATGCATCCTGTATCACTCTTCCAAAAACATTTAAAACATTCTATTGAAGAGCAAATTTCAAATTGTACAATTAACTACAAGAGTATTAAAGGCAACCAGTAAAAAAGGTTGCACTACATAGTTTGGATGTTTTATGTTATGTGACCCTCTTTGAGTTTGCATTACTTCTAGACAAATTTAAATGCTTTCCCTTTAAACCAAAATATTATTAGGAAAAAATCTGGATTGATGAAAACTAACAATTAATAACTTTTCTTAATTGTTGTTTGATGACAACAATTCAATCTACAATAAAACTACCAACAACAGTCAGGCCAAAAGATGACCTTACAACTACAACAAATCCTTCTACAACTACTTTCAAACAAACACTTGAACCAACAACAACACCCCAACAAACAGTATCTGCAATCCAACACACTTCAACCCATCCTACAGTTACAACAACAGCCCAGGAGACAAACAGTGCTCATACTACTACACGGATGACAGCAACAACTGTATTCCAACCTACAACTATGATTCAGCCTGCAACAATATCTGCATCACAACCTGCAACATCTTCAACCCAGCCTATGCTTTCAGCAACTGCCCAGACTACAAATACAGCCCAGACCACAACTACACAGAAACCTACACAAACTCCAACCAAGCTTCTAAGTATAACCCATCCAACAATGACTACATCAAAGCCTGCAACAGATAAAGCAACGCCTGCAACAGCTAAAACCCAGACTACAACAACTCAGCCACAAACAGTTACAAGTTTATCAAAACTGACAGGTATACATGAAAGTACAATTATATCTACAACCATATCCACAACAGCTGCAATCCAGTCAACAATTACAACACAATCTACAGTTACAGCAACAGCCCATGGTACAAATATAGTCCAGACAACAACTGTATTCAAACCTACAACTACAATCCAGCCAGTAATTAAAACACACCCAATGATATCTACACCACAACCTGACACAGCTACAACTCAGCCTAGTGTTACAACAGTCCACCCTACAAATGCAGCCCTGACAACAACAATACACCCACCTATACCAAAAACAACACAGAAAATAATATCCCAGCCTGCAACATCCACAACCAAGCCTGCAACAGCTATAACTCAGTCTACAGTTACAACAACTGCTGAGCCGACAAATGCAGCCCAGACCACAACAATACCCCCACCTTTACCAACCACATCCCTGAAAATAATACCCCATCCTGAAACAGCTACAACCGAGCCTTCAACAGTTCAAACTCAGCCTAGTGTTACAACAACTGCCCAGCCTACAAATGCAGCCCACATCACAACTACATCACCACTTATAACAACTACAATCCAGAATATATCCCAGCTGTCAACAGCTACAACAATGCCTGCAACTGCTACTCCTCAGTTTACAGTTACAACAACTGTCGGGCCTACAAATGCATTACAGTCCACAACTACATCCAGACCTTCACCAACTACAACCCATAAAATAATATCCCAGCCTGCAACAGCTACAACTAAGCCTTCAACACTTCCAACTCAGCCTAGTTATAGAACAACTCCCCAGACTACAAATACAGCCCACATCATAACTACTTCCCAATTTATACCAACTACAATCCAGAATACATCCCAGCCGTCAACAGCTACAACTAAGCCTGCAACAGCTACTCTTCAGTCTACAGTTACAAAAACTGTCGGGCCTACAGATGCAGCCCAGACTACAACTACATCCCCACATATACAAACCACAATACAGCCAAAAATATCCCAGCCTGCAGCAGCAACAACCAAGCCTGCAACAGTTACTACTCAGTCTACAGTTACAACAACTATCCAGTTTACAAATGCAGCCCAGACCACAACTAAATCCCCTCCTATCCAAACCACAATATCCCAGCCTGCAACAACTACAACCAAGCCTGCAACAGCTACAATTCAGCCTAGTGTTACAACAACTGCCCAGCCTACAAATGCAGCACAGACCACTACTACGTCCCCACATATACCAACTACAACACCAAAAATATTCCAACTGTCAACAGCTACAACCAAACATGCAACAGCTATTATTCAGTCTACAGTTCCAACAACTGCCCAGTCTCCAAATGGAGCCCAGACCACAACTACATCCCCAGCTAAACAAACCACAATACAGCCAATAATTTCCCAGCCTGCAACAGCAACAACCAAGCCTGCGATAAATACAGCTCAGCCTAGTGTTACAACAACTGCTGGGCCTACAAATGCTGTCCAAACCACAACTACATCCTCATCTTTACCAACTACAGTTCAGAAAATATCCCAGCAGTCAACAGCTACAACCAAGCCTGCAACAGCTGCAACACAGCCTGCAGCTTCATCCACATCTGCAGCTCTAACAATTAGATCCCAGCCAACAGCTGCAACCCAGCCAAAAACATCTACAACCCAGCCTACAAAAACTGCAACCCAGTTTGCACTTAAAACTACAACACAGTCTAAAGCTTCTACCCAACCAACAGTAACTATGTCACCATCCACAACAACTATAAGAAAGCCTGTAATGACACCAACAACTGGAACCCAATCTACAACTTCAACCCCACTTAAAACAGAAATCCAACTCACTACCACAACAGCCAAGCCTACAGTTAAAACTACAGAGCCGACAACTGCAACCCAGCCAACAATAAATACATTGAAACCTACAACAACTAAAACCCAGCTAATAACTTCACCTACAACCAAACCTAGAAATACAAGCCAGTCTGTAGCTTCAACTATAACCCTGCCAAAAACAGCACCCCATTTCACCACAACTACAACTCATTCCACAGTAAATAAATTGAAACCCACAACAACTAAATCCCAGCCTACAACTACACGTACAAACCAATCTATATCTTCATATACGACATCAAGAAAAACACCGGCCAAACCCACCACAACTACAAACAAGCCTACACTTCAAACAACAACACCCCTCACAACTACAGTCACTGTCAGGTTTACCAGCAATGAAACCTTTGAACCAGCGCTGTCTGACTCAAATTCAGAAACCTTTAAAATACGAGAAAGAAGAGTCAAATATGAGGTGTGTAGTATAACAAACATTGAAATACTTTGAGCATGTAGTTTTTAACAGACAATTAGTGCACAGTAGAATTTTAATATGCACTGAAATTTGGATGATTTGTAAAGAAACTCCATGTAATGTAACAAATTAATCTTCAAAACTATTTCCTGTTTTAATGTGTTCATTTTCTCCAAAAGTGTTAGACTTACTAACTCAATGTTGAACCTATTATTGTGGTTTCTACAGTTTGAGCCAATCTTTAGAAACATATTCCACTTCTTCATCAGATTGACAGTTATTCGGTTCCGGTGGGTATTTCATTTCTTTAAAGATTATCTCTGTAGTAAATAGTAATTTTATATTTTATAAGGCTAATTTTCAAAGTAACAAGTAGTAACTTCACATCAGACCCTTTTCTTCCGTTCCATTTATACAGTCCTGGATCAGTTGTCACAGATATGAATTTAGAATTCAGGAAGGATAGCTTATTGCCCAGTGATAATGGGATCAGTAGCGTTATCCTCAATGCTACCACTACGTTTAAGATCACAAGTGCACAGGGTATGTCAATAAGTTTATATTGTCAAATTGCATCAACATTCAATAAAATTTCTCCTTTATGATTAATTGAAGTGTTTACCTTTAAAAAGAAAAACATTTTAATTTGTCCTCTTGGAGACTAATATGTTTTCTCATTTGTTATTTTGACAACTATTTGTATCTTACAACTATGTGTAACCTCCACCAACAACAGTCAGGCCAAATGATGACCCTTCAACTACAACAAAACCCACTACGCGCAAACCAACAACTACAACCAAACCTACTACAACAACTACAACCAAACCTACTACAACAACTAGCAAACCCGCTGCAGCAAAACCAACCACCAAACGTCCAACGACAACCACCACCACCACCACTACTACTACTATAACCACAACAACAGCAGTTCCAACACGTCCTCCACCAGTTGTAACCATAGACTTGATCATTTTACAAATATTTGTTATAGAGCTTGCAAACCCGCAAAGTCCAGAATTTAAGAAACTAGCATTTCAAATTGAATTTGAGGTGAGTTTCAAACTACAAACCGTTTTTATGATATGTACAGCATGACCTGACAGCATTTTGGATTGATATAAAAAATAAATAAACTGTAGTATGCTACTTTGATGCAATCTGACAATCTTTTAACAGTGATGCTAGAAAGAATGATGATCAGTTCACATGAAATTTAATTCTTGTAAGTATTATTTAATAACATTCCTCAAACCGATTCTTTTACAGTTTGACAAAATCTATAAAAAGAAGTATGGACCTCTTTTCATCAGGGTTATTGTGATTGCTTTCAGGTAGGTCAGTGGTTTGCTTCATTACTTTAGAGACTCCTTTAGCTGTTTCCTTTGTCCTCAAAAGTCCTTTAAACTTAGATATTCTTCAAGTCGATTCCCTGATACACAAAACATAAATTTTAATTGGATATGTGAAAGACAATCTTTGAAAGTAGTTACTGGTACCTACACTAGAGAAATCTCCAATGGAGTGTTTGATGGATAATAGTGCGTAAGCTTCGTATGGAGGGCATGGAAAGAGTGGTGTGAGTTTGAGATAAAGCAAGAATTCAGCTAATAGGATTTCTCAAAAGCACAAATGGACTCTCCTTTTTGAAATAAATGGATCTGCAGAATGTTTTACATAACTCTAGTGTGTAGGCACCCTAATACTTACAGTCAATTGAATATGTCAACAGATAAAACAGCTTCTAGATTGAATGTGTACCATGTGTCCTGAAATATCTTGTAAAGAACACGGTGATGTGTTTCTCTTTAGAGGTGTTACCAGAACCCGGATGCAACAAAATGTGGAGGCAGAGCTTGAGTTAGTGTTTAACGAAACCTCCACTGAACCCATCCCAAGCAACAATGACATTGTGACTACTCTGAAAGAGGCAGTGTCAACGCCAGGCTTCAACCTCTCTGTTGTTGCTGAATCTATCAGTGTTATCAGTAAGTTAAAAAGTTTATATTTTTTGTTGTTTGAAATTTGTATGAAACTGTATGACTTACTTCCGTGGAAGACTGCAATAGGCCCAGTCACCATTCACTTTCACTGTATCTCCAAAATTTCCTTTTGTGTTCCATGGAAGAAAAGTCATTTGGGTTTGAAAAAACATGGTGAGTAAATGTTGACATAATTTTACACTTTTGGGTGAACTATCTTCTTTAACATATTTTCTCTTTCTAAACTAATTTAGAATCACTGCAGATCATTCCTTTGACCATCTTGACCAATGGCTCCTTTGTTGCTGCTCTCTCAAACACAAGTTCAATGGAATTTCGAAACAGGGCATCAATGATAAAATCAGGGGTAAGTATCGAGTGTCTACTTATTTACTTTATATGCTTTCAAAAAACCAATCCTCTCAAATCAACTCTCTTTTTTTTAGCTTGAACCCTTTTTCACTGCTGATTATCCAACATCATTCACTGTACTATCTACAACACAATTCAGGTATGCATTTGTGTTTATTATTTAATTTAATATCGCTTTAGATTCATGAAAACATGCAATATTGTTTATTGAATCTTGTCTCAAAACTCCTGAACTCTCCCCAGTAATGCCAGTGCAAAATCAAAGAGTGTGCCCATGATTCAAAACTCCATAGACCTCACTTTTGCAGCGAACTCCAATCTACCCAACAGTACGCAGATAGTGAACACTATAGTCCGAGCAGCCTACAACAACTCCTTACCCTTCCAGATCTTCACGTCTTCCATTGTGATTAATGGCACAGGTGAGTGATTTACTTTCTTACAGTGCATTAGTGTTAGGGGAACTACTAATTTTCCAGTAACTACTGGTTAAAAAAAGACACAGGAATTCGGGGAATCATTTATTTGAACTGGTTCATTTACATGAACAGTCCGAAAAAAAACGAAAAAAAAAAAAAAATGATTTATTACAATTATTTCCCAGCACTACATCTGAGAGAGGGAGGTCTGTTTAAGCTGCATGCACAATAAAAGTGACAAAAAACATGAACAATGTAGCATAGCATAATGCTACACAGCTAGTCGTTGGAAATAGTAGATCATTTCTGGATAAGCTATGCTGTTCTGATATGATTTAGTTAAGTCGTGTCAATACGTGACTTAACTAAAGGCGCAGTGACAAATTGTTAACTTTTTGCTCAGATTAGTATTTATCCTTTAGTAGAGTTGTTCAATCATGATGTCAAGCCCAACTGACAGGATGTTTTGTTCCGAAACAAAACATACACAATCATACCTCAAATGTGAATTTTTAAATTGTTGCATGCTTTAAAAATGTACGTTTCTAACAAGTTGCTACATAAGGACTACAGTGGTTGCCCAATGAATTACGTGTCCTTTGACAAGCACGTAAAACTTTGTGTTTGATAAATGGCACGTAATTCATTAGACAACCATTGCAGTATTAAAATTTCCATGCCACGAGCATCACCAAACGGAACTGCAAAACTAGTCACAGTTTTCAACAGATTCCAGAACACTCCCCTCTACTTCTATTAGTTGTACAAGCAGATAGTCCAAACTCAATCCATTTGTTGAGTCAATGAGCATGTTTAAATGCACATTCTTACACCGATAATGCTTAATAAGCTGACAATGTGTGTGGTCATGTAAACGCATTAAACCGCATTCCTTTTTCAGCGTAAAGGCCATAAACGGCTTATGAATAAACCGGTTGACACGGGTAGATTTTTGCCCATTACGCTGATTTCGCATGGCATGTAAACACATTAACCGCCGTTCTTACCGGCTCATTCAATGTGCGCACGTGTTGAGCACATGCTTCTTCACAGATTGATGACAAAAGCAGAGAATAACATGATTATTTCAAATGTCACGTAAACACGGATTTATTGCTTTGTAAAAAAATTCAATAAGCTGATTTTACAGAGTGATCAGTGTATTAGTGTGCATGTAAACATGCTCAGTGTTGCTGTGTCGTGCTGGGCAGGCTGCTCAGGAATGTTTTGAAAGTGCCACAGAGACACAGTGTTACACATTGACTCACATGTACTTGACTCTGCATTATACGTTAGGATATAAGAAAAAAAATTACCATTGCAAAAAAATACACACATCAGCTTTACATTAAAACTTACGTCAGATTTTTAGGTTTACAGCTACAAACTAAACAACTCCTTTAATGGATTTATGTAATTGTACTATGTGCTTTATACAAAATGCTGCATTGTAATTGAATGATACATTTAAAATAAATGTTGTTTCTTTTCTCCATAATGCAGCATATTCATCAAGTGAAGTCACTAGCAGGATCAGTGTGTCAACTGCTTCAATCCTGGTTGCCGTGTCACTTCTGGTCACATGGTTTGACTGACAATAGACACACATGTCCTGACTCCAACAGGTCTGAATGTGGCCTTCAGTGCCGCTCACATGAAAGAATATCACATATATGAAGAAGATACTACAGTAATATTTTACATAATCATGCTGAAAATTACAAACAAGACTTTGAAGGATTCCATTCCAGCTCTGGTTCTGTATATACCTTCACAACCTTGCATGTTTGCACATATGTTTAATGAAATGTCTGTCTCTGAACAAACCAACACAAAAAGATCACTTTTTTCACTATCATCACAAGAAATCATATCTGAAAATTGTGAAGAATTTAGATCTCATTTCTGAGTCAGCATTGCCCGGAACAGAACAATCAAACTTTGTGTTCACATGATCCTCTTTAAAAAGACTCAACCACCTCCACCTCTAACCAGTCAAACCAGTTTTTTAGATACTTATTCTGAAAAAAGAATTTCAGGAATTAGTTTATTTTCTAATTAATCCTAAAATAAATGGTCTTTTCTCTAAATTCATCAAAAATAAATTGTAGATATTGTCCACACTGGATGTGGTATAATAGGTACAACTTCTGAATGTATGCAAAGTATTTTTAACTAGTTAACTTCAAGTTTAACTGAACAGCACTGGTGAGAATAGTTTGTATATAAAGTGGGTTCCAACAGTCTGAGACCAGATGTATTCTATTTCAAATTATACTATTATCACAAGAGTTTTATTAAGTAAACTTCAGCTGTGTATTTATAAATATCTATCTCTGTATAAAATCATGTAAGTTATATATGTACAGTGCATATGAAGTATATATATATATATATAGACAGAACACTATCTTATATTTATGTTCAGGGTTTCAAATAAACTGAAACTATTGGAATTAATTTAACTGCATTTTTGTATTTTTTTATTTTTATTATTATTATTATTTTATTATTATTATTATTATTATTATTATTATTGCTTTCCACATAATGAGTTAAGATTCTGACTAGAAAGGTCAAAATAGGTTTTTATATTTTTTTGTAAATTTACATAGTGAAAAAAGTGCAAAGCACAGGGTAAATAACAACGATTGTGTTGCTCTGGCTTTTCAGTATTTAGAAGTCTACTTTTGCCAGACCTTTCTAGTCTGAATCTTTATTCAGTGTGCAGACGGCAATTTATCTCTTTTGGTTAAGTCTTTTTGGCTTAAGCTATACAAGTTTGACTGAGCATAACAATACTTTCTATTTTAGCACTGTTTTCAGTCATCACAAGTCATGTTTCTCAGCCTCTCTGTCTCTTCTTGCATGCTTTATTTTTTCAGAGGTCATATTTCAGATTCTCTCTCCTCCCACACACTCGTCTATTATTTATTTCCTGCTTGATTCATTGGCTTCTTGTAATGACGCTCCTCTGCACTAACAATGTACTCCAAAACACCTCATTACAGCTTTGATGTGTTATACTCTTTGTGGTACATTCTTGTCTCTTTTCCAATGTTACACGTACATGGTGTGTTCCTTCTCGTAATTGCAACTTTTGCAACTTATTGAATATCTGCCGTCTAATTATTTGGAAATTACATGATACACAATTACAAGACACAGCTGGTGCCCCTGGGCCTTAACATAATCTGTCCTTATAATAAAGTGGCCTAATATAAGTGTAATGAAGTGTATATACATAAAAAACAGCATAATATTGCACACTGTTGAATGATATTAACAACATTAAGAGAATACCACTTCCAGTGTATGATGTTATCAGAGTTCCAGTGTAAGAATTCTTCCTGATAAACAAATCAAGTCTGAGCTGTCATTAATGTAATGATAAGAGGCGCTTGCAACAGCAAACTAAAGAATGAAGATATGACCGGAATCTCCAAATCAAGTGTATGCTAGAAAATCCATAAAAGATGCAGAGTGATTTCGATGATATTATAAGACGAGTATGATAACAAACTAGGCCCTTGTCTCTTTCAATCCTGTAATCATTCTAATATTCTAAATTCTACATTCTACTTTTACTGTGTGTGTATTTTAATTTGTATATTTTGTGAAGAACTTTGAGCTTAATCGCTAAAAGGTGCTATACAAATAAAATTATTATTATTAAAAATAATTACTACTAATTTTAAGGATGGCAAATGCACTGGGCAGTGTCCATTGTGTTGTGTTTGAGTCAAACTAGTATGCTATTATTTTTTCTGTGGAAGACAAAAGAAGAATGTTTCAAGAATCTCCACGCAGCTCTTGTTCATACGACAGTTCATACTGACCATGTCTGTCATGCTCAAAAAAACAAAAAAACATTATTAAATCCCCTTAAAAGCACTTCGCAACTTCACAACTACTAAATTCCAAGCCATCTGAAGTCATACGTTAGTTAGACTAAAATTTTAGTAGGCAATTGACCTAAACTGTTGTCTGTTTCTCACACAAAGCTATCGTATGACTTCAAAAGACTACAAAAAAGACTTTAATGGTGCTTTTTTGTAAGGATGTGCACGGATAGATGTTATCTGTTTAACCGTTCAGTGTACCTGTATTCGAGTACTAAAATCACTGTTCAGTTATTCTACATGTGCAATAGAGGTCTTCAACCTGGCCTGAGTCTGATGGGACCTAACAAACCCTCAGGCAAGATAAAGGCTGTTTATACATGTTTTTGTGTGCATCTGTGCTGTTTTCTAATGTTTTCTTTAAAACAATAATGACTCTTCCTAATTTATCATTAAACTGTTTGAGACATTTGAATTGTAAATGTTTATTTACCAATATAATGACTCCCTTGCTCTTACTTGAGCCAACACTAAAGAAAACATGTCCACCCCATATCTTCCCAAATTTTTCAGCTTCCTGCGGAGAAAGATGTGTTTCTTGAAGAAACACTATATCATATTTCTTACGTTTAAGAAAAGAAATAACGTTCCTTCTTTTTATGGGGTGCCCCAACCCATTCACATTCCACGTGGAGAGATATAGCACACTCGTACCAACATTCAACATTTTGATATAATAGAAAAAATAAATTGTGAGCCAAAAACAAAATTATGAAGACCACATTTCAACATCAATGCAACAATAAAACCCTGAAATTCCCCCCGAACAAAACAAACAGAAAAAAGAAAAATGTGCGCATTAACCCCACGTACGAAAGCACCGACCGGCGTCAATCCCTTTAAACTCAAAGAGTCCATGTACGCCTACAAGAGCCCCCGCTACAACTTTGCCATAGGATTGCTCAATTTTGCCTCACAAATTTGGAAGGCAAAATTACATAACATCAAATATTTTGTAAAACAAACCCCAGCCAATAGGCAGAATAAAAACAAAGAATGTGTAGACTCATTCACAGAACTGTCTCAAAGGTGTGTTCTTTCACAAAACAAGTTCCAGCCGATATAAAGCCGTTCATTTTCCTCATTCAAACAAACAAATCTTCAGTGCGTCAGCTGATGAGTGCAGCAGATGACATAATCATTCCAATGTCCCATGAAAATACTCCACAACTCATACTCCAGCCAACAGGAGGCATAAGCACAAGGAACTGACAGATTCATCCATAACTGTACTGAAGTAGTGTTATTTTAAAAAACAAGCTCCAACCACTAGGTGGAACCAGCACAAAAGGAAACGAAACACGCATCCCGGTTCCTCGGATGGTCAAGAGTCAATTCACTCGGAGGCCGCATAAAAGTATATACCATGATTTACACAGTCTGCCAACTTTATAAAAGACCTCCTTTGTGTGGGCATGTAGATATTTTGCGGTCATCCGTTCATTGTAAAAGTGATCTTCCGTGCAAAAGTTTCTTTGAGGAAAAGTGTTAATCCATAAAACAAAACAAACTCCAGCTGCTCGGCGGAGCCAACGCAAAAGGACACAAAAATGGCGCCCAGCTTCCTCCGAAAGCCAGAGTATGAACAGTGAGTCAATCCACTCACAAGAAAAACACCCAATGGTTACTCAACCATTGTTTCAATAAAAGACATTGCCTGATTGGGACATGTAAATACTTTGCTGCTGTCCTTGGTGTTTATTCTCAGTCTCGCTGGAAACATCAGCGCAAAAGTGATCTTCCGCTGATGTAAGAGTTTCTTGCATTCCTTAAACCGATCGCATCTCTCTCTTGTCGAGTTCGCAAAGTCCAGAAACAAGAAAATATTGTAATTCTTCCAAGAAAGCTTTCCTTTGCTCCTCGCCTGGCGCAACACGAACTCTTTATCGGATGATCTCAAAAATTTGGCCAGAATCGATTGGGGCCTGTCTTGCTCAACAGATCTGTGAGCTGGGACTCTGTGAGCTCGCTCAATTTCTAGCTTGTGGCCTGTTATGTCAAGCAGACTCGGGAAAATCTCATCTAGAAATTTCACCATATCTCTGCCCTCCTCATGCTCAGGAATTCCAACAATTCGAATGTTATTCCTGCAGCTTCTGGAACATGTTCCAAATCAACTTTGGTTGCGGGCGGATTAGCGGCTAATTCCCTCTCTGATGACTCCAAATAATCGATTCGTTTTTCAACATCTGTCACTCTTGTGACTAGCAAAGAGAATTTTTTCCATCGCCGTAGTAATCGACGTATTACAGCGAGATCCTCCAAGTCCGCAAGTACCTTCGTCAACATCACCGGCATGTTGGACAGTTGACGCTGGATTCCTTCTCACGCCGCGCCATCCAAATTGAGTCCCCGGTCCACAGGCCTGTCTGGGCTTTCATCTTGAACCTGTAAGTGTCTTTTAATGTCTCCAGAGCCCGAGGATTTTGACTCCTTTGCCATGTTTACCTCAAACAGTAAATGTGTAACTGGGTGTATCGAATTTCACCGGATTATATCATGAAAATAATTAAAAAAATTAGCAAAGTGCGCAGAGTTGTCTCTCACAAGTCTGCCCTTCGCATGGCGTCACCCCTCCCCGGATACTACCTTTTCTAATATTTTCCACATAAATGGGAGACTTGAGATCTGTCTATAATTAGTCAACTCTCCTGGATCAAGCTGTGGTTTCTTGTTAAGCAGTTTTATAAGTGCAGCTTAAAGTTTCTTGGGACATGCCCTAAGGATAATGAACAATTAATCATATTAATAAGAGGGTCTGAAATTACAGGAAACACCTCTTTTAGGAGCTTAATCTGTATTGGGTCTAACATAAATGTTGTTACTTTTGATATTTTGATAAGTTTTGTCAGCTCTTCCTGACCTATGACAGTAAAGGATTGAAGTTGCTTATAGGGAATAATGAGTCTTCTGAGGTGCTGTAGCAGATGATTGCATAGTTCCAATTTAATATCTGATGATTTCAGTTTTATCAGTAAATAAATTCATAAAGTCATTACTACTGTGCTGTGATTGAATTCTGGTTCTGTCGAAGCTTTGTTTCTTGGCAATTTAGCAACAGTTCTAGATAAACATCTAGGATTGCTGTGTTTTTTTCTATGTGTTTGCTCAAATATACTGACCTTGCAGCTTTTAGTGCCTGTCTGTAGCTACAGACACTGTCCTTACATGCATCGTGAAATACCTCTAATTTTGTATTCTTCCACTTGCGCTCCATTTTCCGAGCTGCTCTCTTGAGAGCATGAGTCTGATCATTGTACCATGGTGTGGAGCTTTTTTCTTTAACTTTTTTAATCGAAGGGGGGAGACACTATCTAGAGTTCTAGAGAAGACTGTATCCATATTTTCTGTGACTACATCAAGATTATTAGTGAAGCTATCTTTAGTGGTCGAAAGATATGTTCTACCTGAACGATAATGTTGTGCAGATTGAGTGACCTTAGCTATGCACAGAATACAAGAGACGAGGTAATGATCTGAGATGTCATTGCTCTGCAGCAGAATTGCTATATAATCAACATCAACTGCAAAGGACAGAATTAAATCTAACATATGATTATGGTGATGAGTTGGTCTTTTCAACTTTTGTCTACCCCAACAGAGTTGAGAATATTGATAAATGCTAATCCCAATGTGTCATTTTCCTTATCTATGTGAATGTTGAAGTCAACAACAATTAAAGCTCTATCCACACTAGATCTGAAAGAAAATGTGCAAATTCACCAAGGAAATCAGAATATGGCCCGGGTGATCTATATACTGTCGCAAGAGCAAAAGAAGACAGAGATTTTTTATTTATATCTGACGGCGTGACATTAAGCATTATTTGTTCAAAAGACTTAAACTTATATCCTGTCCTCTGAGTAACATCAAAACAGTGTAAATTGTAGCAACACCTCCTCTTCGACCCTTCAGACGAGGCTCATGTTTATAACAATAACCTGAGGGAGTAGATTCATTTAAACTAATATATTCATCATTTTTAAGCCTGGTTTCAATCGAACAGAGTGCATCCAAACTATTTTCTGTAATAATTTCATTTACAATTAGTGCTTTGGATGAAAGCGATCTAATTTTTAGTAGCCCTATCTTTATATGATGTTTATCTTTTTTTTTTTTTTTTTTTTTTTTTTTTTTTTACTTATTTAAAAATAAATACATTCTAATGATTTAGTGAGGGGTTTGTGTTTGGTACTTCAGGGAACAGACACAGTCTCTATATGATATCTAGGTGATACAGTCTGTGTTGTAGTTTATGTGACCTGTGTGACGTCTCAAGCATGTCACATAAACTACAACACATAGGGACTGTATCACCTATATTTCACATGTATCACCAAATGTTAACATTTGAAGATCTATGTATTGTGCTATTTAGACTCATAGTTCACTGTGGACATTCCATGCTAATTAGAGTAGTGTTCATTGCAATTAATGTTCTTTATTCCAGACTCCTGGCAAATAACTGAATAAACATTTGTGAACTGTTGTTGTGATCTGTGTTAAGATTATTGAAGGAAAATTCTGGGTTCAATACAAGTTAAACTCAATTGACAGCATTTGTGGCATAATGTTGATTACCACAAAAATTTATTTTACTTGTCCCTCCTTTTTTAGTCAATAAATAAATACAAATCTGTGTGACAGTGAGGCACTTACAATGGAAGTCAGTGGGGTCAATCTGTAAACATTAAAATAATCACTGTTTCAAAAGTATAGACACGAGACATAAACAATATGTGTGTTAACATGATTTTAGTCTGATGAAATCAGTTACAAACCTTTTCTCTGTAAAGTTATAGCCAATTTTACAACTTAAATGTCATAACGACCTAATGCTGTAAACCCTAAAATGACCATAAAGATGATTTATAAAATTTTACTGCTCAAATACAAACATTTTAACAGAAGAATTGAGGTGTTTTTATCAAATTAAAAGCTTCACATTTCTGCCTTTAAACCCTCCAAAAATCAAGACATTTGTGGATGAGTCTAAATTTATGTGTTATGTTGAAACAAATGGTGAAAATGCTGTTGATTGAGCTTCACATTTATTGAACACGGAATATACACCGATCAGCCACAACATTAAAAGCACCTGTCTAATATTGTGTAGGTCCCCCTCGTGCCGCCAAAACAGCACAAACCCGCATCTCAGAATAGCATTCAGAGATGATATTCTTCTCACCACAATTGTACAGAGTGGTTATCTGAGTTACCGTAGACTTTGTCAGTTCAAACCAGTCTGGCCATTCTCTGTTGACCTCTCTCATCAACAAGGTATTTCCATCCACAGAACTGCCGCTCACTGGATGTTTTTTGTTTTTGGAACCATTCTGAGTAAATTCAAGAGACTGTTGTGTGTGAAAATCCCAGTTACATAAATACTCAAACTGTTCCACCGGCAGTGCCTGCTATCTCTCCTGAATGCCACCAAAGGTCGCCATCTCCAGAGTACTAACCCTTCCTTCACGAACTACATTTCCCATAACCCTCCGCTCAGACTGATTACTCACCCACCTGTTTCACATTATCTCTGTCTATTTAAGTTCCCTGTTTACACGCATTCATTGCGAAGTCTTGTTCTGCCTAGTTTGCAGTTCTGAGCGTTATTTACCATTACTGTTTTCCCTGTGTTTTGACTCCTGCTTGTACATTGTATTTCCCAGCCTGCTTGTGTGTTTTTGGACCTATTGCCTGTTTACTGGATTACCCCTCTGTCTGTCGGATTTACTTGGTTTGCCTTTCTTGGACTGTCTTCCTGTGTACCTTGCCTGCTTTTTGTTTACCCTTTGATTTGCTACTTTTTTGTACTGTTTATACTTTTATTAAACTGCATATGGATCTTAACATTACTGCCCTGGCGTCTTCGCTACACAAACCAGCCCATATGGCACCAACAATCATCCATGTGATTATCTAATCAGCCAATCATGTGGCAGCAGTGCAGTGCATAAAATCATGCAAATACGTAGCTTCAGTTAATGTTCACATCAACCATCACAATGGGGAAAAAATGTGATCTCAGTGATTTGGAGCATGGCATGATTGTTGGTGTCAGACTGGCTGGTTTGAGTATTTCTGTAACTGCCGATCTCCTGGGATTTTCACACACAACAGTCTCTAGAATTTACTCAGAATGGTGCCAAAAACAAAAAACATCCAGTGAGCGGCAGTTCTGTGGACGGAAATGCCTTGTTGATGGGAGAGGTCAACAGAGAATGGCCAGACTGGTTTGAACTGACAAAGTCTACAGTAACTCCGATAACCGCTCTGTACAATTGTGGTGAGAAGAATATCATCTCTGAATGCTATTATGAGATGTGGGTTGGCGCTGTCTTGGCGGCACAAGGGGATGTAGAAAATTAATTTGTATTAATCCTCATCATGCTTTGTTTCTTTTCTATTATTTCTTATTAACTGTAAATTGCTTTCTGTAAATGAACCAAACATGTTCAAATCTTAGATAAATAGTTTCTCTTTTTGTAGCTAAGTCAACTTATTATTATGGGATGTGCTGAGGAAGACTAGTGTGGATGAAGAATAGAGCATTTCAGGACAGGAACCTGTCCTTGTAAGGTGAAGAAAGATAGGAGGTTCTATGGTAATTACTTTTTATATTTAGCCAATCATTTAGTTGATTCTATGTCTTCTGAAAAATGAATATGCATGATTGTGTTAGATAAATATTCTGTATTTTGGAACTAACCTTTTTAGCTTTCTGAGGTATATTTAGGTAGTAGTAGGGCTACCCAGGCTCGTGAGTAAGAATAAAGATTTTCTTTGCTTAAGCTTTACCACTGGAGTGGCCTGATACATTTCACAGGTGAATTTCCACACAAAAATAATTTCGTGCTTCATAGAAGAAAAACAGCATACAGGTTTGAAATGACATGAGGGAGAGTGTATATTTAGTAGCACATGTTCTACCAATCATTTCAAAAGCGCAGCTGGTAGTGCATTGCTCTTGCAATACCAACGTCATTAATACAATTCACATGAAATACAAGTAATGATAACATCAATACCGTGAATGCACTGTGGTTAAAAGCATGTCTTCTCTTTAAAGGAATTGTTCATATCTATGCGGCTGGCCTAGCCCATGACAGCAAAACTGATCACAAGTTGTAGGTTAGATTTCCCTTACAAGAAATCTAAACTAGCAGCAAATTTGCGGCTCATTATTTTCACATGCTAATTAACTTGTTATTTGCCGCAAATGTTTGCCAGAAGTTTGCAGCTCTTCACTGGTAGTGATGAACCTCCAGCAAACCTTTGGCAACAATGGACAATTTGCCACAAGTTTGCCGCAAAGGGCATTTGCATGTGAAAATTATCAGTGGCGAATTTGCCGCAAATTTACCATGAACATTAGATTTTCGTAAAGGTTGATGGTGTACATTTGCCTTCATTATATTATATGTATTCATTTAGATTTTATCCAAGTGATTTATAGTACATTAAAGGTATACATTTTATTAAGGCTGCACAATTGATTGAAATAATCAATTACAATTAATCATGAGTGTTGATTACAGTGTTCCATTAGGATCTACTCCCATTGCATCATATTTTCCGTTTACATGTTTTTGCAGTAGTTGAGTATTGTCATGAATGTCTATCAGTAGAGATAATCAGTCACAATGAGCAAGACTTTAGCAGACATGCACAGATGCTTGTTTCGTGTTTCACATCTTTTCACGGTGGCATGTGAAAATGTGAGTTGAACAAACATCTGATCACCAGATATGCAAAAAGAAGCTTTAGAATATTAGTGACAAGGATTGTTGCTAATATGGAATTATTGTAGGTTTGCTGCATATTGTTCCACTGGGTTGCTACGTAGACAGTGTAACACCTAATACAAGGGCAGTTCAAAGGATATTCGGGGTTTAGCCCAGACCTCTATGGATATGGGGCCATCGTTTGGTGAAATAATGGAAAATAATGTTTTTTTTTTTATAGAATTTTCAGTCTTACATTTGTGAGGTGTCATTTATGTAATACATTAATGGCCCACTAACTCTTGTCTCAGCCTCACATACAAGTTGTGTGCTTTAACTCTATGGTATAACCGATATGTAGAAAACTGGTATCATTCATTACTTATATTTCTTAATATTAAAATACATTTATATTTTAATATCAACTTGACTGGTACTGGTAGCCTACTTTTGACATCCAAAAACATTCAGGGCTTAAGCCCCTGTAGTCCACCCCTAGCGCCGCCCATGACCGAATACATACTGCGAGCGAGCAACACAATAAAACCAGAATGCTCTATTATAATCAGCAAGGTGTACTTACAGTATGTATAACACAATACAGTAAATTCAGGAAATAAGTTCTCAGCTTGTTTTGACTCTGTAGCCCGCACAAAGAACATGACATGCAGCTGCCCAACACAAACTACTGTGTGTATTGTAGTCTAACTTCTATGAATTGAAATGAATAATTGTGATTACAATGTCAAGGGATATAATAGACAATTATGATTTGTCAATCGTGCATCCCTATATTTTTTCAGTGAAATCGAACCCCTGATCTTGTCATTATTAGTGTCCTACTACCAGTTGAGCTACAGGAACAAGAACGTTTTCTAGTAAGGCTTAAAACGAGAAATATCTGTTATCGCTAACTTGAACTTGTGTTTCAAATCAGGCAGCCAAACATTTCCTGTAGCTTCAAAATAAAACAATGCAACTCAACATCTAATTTCTTGTCACTTCACAATGTTTTATCTCTGATTTTAAAGGCTGGAGGTGTGGGGCATGAGATTGTGCAAAAATAACACTTCATTACCATTGATTCTTAAAACTTTTTTTTATTAATTCCACAGCCCTTAGCGTCAGTCACTAGCTTGACCCGCTCTGAACGGGATTTGAACCGGTGTCAGCTGGCATGGGAGGCGGGTGTGCTAATGAGGAGGCTAAAGGCTACAGCCCCTAGTGTCAGTTACTAGTGCGCCTCTTGAGGCCAGGGGAGTGAGGTTTACACATACCGTACTGCTATCACATACTAGCTGGCTCCCGTTACATCTATGTATTACATTTTAAGAGAATGTAGTCCATCCTATGACCAAGATGATGATGAAGTCAGTGAGGTCGCAGTCCGACAGGAAATTTGTGGCAGTTCATTTTAGTGAGGTCCATCCTAACTCCAGGGTTCAGGCAGAGGGCAGTGGAGTATCCCATGTCTTACAGTTAGAGTTGGCAGTTGTTCATCCTCTGTGAAGTCCATCATACTATATGTGGCAACATGATGTGGCTACATGGCATGACATGGTAACTTGGTATGGCAGTATTCTGACTTGGCCATGGTAGGCATGGATGCTGACTTGTTGGCCGTGGCAGGCATGAGCACTGGCTCATAGAGCGCAGGCGGGCCTGGACCGTGGAGCAGAGGCGGGCCTGGACCATGGAGAAAAGGCTTGCTTGTGACATGGCATGGAGCAGACTGAGGTTTGGCTGTGACATGGCATGAAGCAGACTGAGGTATTATTGTGACAGGCTCAGGCGTTGCTGTGACATGGCATGGAGCAGGCTCAGGCGTTGCTGTGACATGGCATGGAGCAGGCTCAGGCGTTGCTGTGACATGGCATGGAGCAGGCTCAGGCGTTGCTGTGACATGGCATGGAGCAGGCCGAGGCGTGGCTGTGACATGGCACGGAGCTGACTCAGGATCAGGGGCAGAAGGTTGCACAAGCTCGTCGACCATGACGTGGGACGCTGGCTCGTCGACCATGACGTGGGACGCTGGCTCGTCGACCATGACGTGGGACCCACATATCAGTAGGGCAAGGTCGATAAATTGAGTCAGGCTGTAGGTACTCCAGCCGCCTGGCATCAAGGAGGAGACTGGCTCATTCAGCCCAAAGTGAAAACAGTCCTTGAGGACAATCTCATTAAAATCGACCCTGCTGGCCAGAGCACAAAAGTCCTCTACATATTCCTCCAGGGGATGATTCCCCTGATGTAAATGAAGAAGCTGAACTGTTGGGTTCATTTTGTGGTCAGGTATTCTGTAACGTTGCTGGCAAAGACAGTCTGGCGAAGACGGTGATGAAGTTAGAATCCAGGTGCAGTTTATTTACATAAGTGAAATCCAACAACCGTAAATCCGAACGTGAAACAAAACATAAACTTGACTAAACTAGACTTGACATGACTTAAACAATCCAACAATGTTACACTTACAATACCTGACAAAGGACAATGCCAAACATGAGACTAAAATACATGGACAAGAGAGAAACATGACAATGATAACCAATGACAAGACAGAACTGATAACAAGGTAACAAGACAATAGACCAATGAAAATAAGACAGATGAACATGGAGGGAAACATGAAACCACATGACCTGAACAGGAACATGAACTAAACTTTAAAATAAAAGACATGAACACAAAACATGAACAAAAACACATCTAGACGTGACAGCTATAGGCTATGTGTAGTTACGGCAGTTACAACATGACCTACATCGTAGCCTGACGTGCACTTCTCCAAAAATGTAAGAATGTGTGCATCGACACAGAACACAACAGTTGTGATTGGTCCACTTTATAACTAGAGACCACGTCCCTAGGATTACAAAAAAAGATATGAAGTAGCATCATATTTTCTCCAAGATTAGTTTAAGATCTGTGCTAAGATCTATGCATATCACATTGTATTTGGACTTGTTTTGTTTTTTGGGATTATCTTCTGTTTTTTTATTGTTTGTTTCATGAAGTTAAAAGCAAAAACTCTTATTGTGAATGATTCTACGGAAGCCCAGGAGTGCCATTTACAAAAGAATGAAGGAATAAATAATCAATCTATTAATTTGAAAATAAAAATGTGAATAAATAAACCAATTTATAAATGGACAAATAAATAGACACATTTAAATGTGTTTAATTCATGTTGGAAAAATGTTATTATATTTAACAATAAAATTGTGCATTAATAAATCATATTTATTTCATGTATAAATGTCATTAAATGTAGCAATAAATGAGTACATTAATGAGTCTTTTAAATACACTTTTTAATGCCCTGTAAAAGCACCTTTTAAATTGCATTTTAAAAAGGTATTTGGCAATTGCTTTTATTAATTCATTTGCCAATTGCTTTTCCTCATCCATTGGCCAATGACTTTTCTTTTTCGTTTTGCTTTTCCTTTTCTTTTCCTTTTATTCCTCCAATTGAGAAGCGAGTAAAAAAAATGCCATTGGACTATTGACTCGTGAGAGCAACCAATGAATTTTCGACTCAGTTAAAAGACACACCCTCTCTCCCACGTGCCACTGGAGGATGTAAGACGGCCTGTCATTGGACGACGATATGAGCAGTTTATGTGATATTATTGGATCTGCGAATCCCGCGCATAAGAAACGGATGCGAAGCATATCAGAAGTTAATGGTGGCTTGTTCACTGTTGCTGTAAAATGCTGAAAACGGCACTACCTGTGCATGCAATGCCCATATTTTCACAATCCAATCAACAACCAATAGATAAACTCAAATCCCCGACCTACATTTTTTTTCTTGTTTGATATGCCGTTTCACTCGGAAATATGTCACAATACAGAAGTCGGTCACAACTTCCGTTTCATGCCGACTTGAACCAGTTCATTAAAAGAACCTGTTCATGGGAGTCATTCGTTCCTGAATAAGACTACGGTGGTCGTGCTGTTTGTTAGTCGGAGACGACAATGCAATAGAAAGATGTGTTGACTATTTATTAGTCATTTTATTATTTTGCTAGAAACTCACAACATAGTTTTCAGTGACATTAGTGTCAACAGGAATAGCCAAAAAAAGGGTTTTAAAACAGGTTTCCAGAGCACTATCCCTATCTGCTCACTAGATGGATAAACTTGTGCCATTGGTTGAGCTAATGTCGCTAGTGAAGATGCTGAAACAAATAGAGCGATGTTTTGATAGCACAAGAGTTAGTTTTCACACTGTTTGGAGGAATCAGCATATGAATAGCTTACTTCTGTTTGTCCCTAGAAGCATAATTAATCTGGAATAGGAGAAATAATTTTAACAAGAACATCTATTTATGTGAATAAAACATGTTTAAAGAAACTGAATCTCAGTCTGTTTCCTAACATGCCTTATTTCAAAAGTCATGTGAATTAATGGACAAAGTTCTTGCCTGAAACTGTGTGAGAAATGCATGCCAAAAAGATGATTAACCAGAAAAACTGGATTGGATAAACATTGCAGCCACTCCAGTGAGGTTCTCTCATACGTTCTATTTTCAGATTGTTTAATTTAGTATTTAGACTAATACATTGGTGGCTGGAGTGTCTTACAGCATTTTAAGATTCTTTATTTCCTGTAGCATTAGTCAGGCTCAAAGTGATTTACCATTCTGGGTGAAATGACAGAGTCGAAATGTTTTAAGGTTAATAAGGCAATGTTCAAGGAACAAGGAAATGTGTCAAAAGACTTCCAATAAAATCCAACAAAAAAAAAATTTGAATAAATGAATAAATACAATAGTCTATTCACAGACACTGATGGATATGTTAGACATTTATTCTGCTCAGAAAAATATCACAGTCTCACAGTGTCAGACAGTTATGTGTCAGTACATGAAAGTATGACATTTATGACACTGATGGTTTATGCTCAGTGTGCTGAAACTCTTGTCTTGGCAGCTTGTCTTTAAGTCATGACTATGAATTAGGTCTGTCGTGTAAAAACTACTCGAGATGTCAAGCCTAACACCTGCAGCTGCACCTTTTCATGAAATCAAGTGCAGTATGACATCTAAAACTTCACACAGCATTTAACCAATTCTTGTCTAATGCAGCTTTTATGAGCTATGTGGATTATTTGTACTAAAAACAAAAATGTGTGACATCACATGACCTTTTAAAATGAACTACAGTGAATGCAAAAGGTGATTCAAAATGGTGCAAAACTTCAAAGAAATGGTGACTAGTTACAGCACCTAATGTACTTTTCCTTTTATAAATTCATGTTCATTTTAATATAAAATCTTAATGTTGCGGAAAAAAATTAAGAGTTATTAACCTTCAACTACCCAAATACTTAAAGGGATAGTTCACCCAAAAAATGAAAATTCTCTCATTATTTACTCACCATCATGCCATCCCAGATGTGTATGACTTTCTTTCTTCTGCAGAACAAAAATGAAGATTTTTAGAAGAATATTTCAGCTCTGTAGGTCCATACAATGCAAGTGAATGGTGATCAGAATATCCCTTCTGAAGATGTGGATTAAACCACTGGAGTCTTATGGATTATTTTTATGCTGCCTTTTGGGCCTTGAAAGTTCTGGCTGAACTATCCCTTTAATTCATGCCAAGGTAATAAGATATTGGGTATTACATTCATTTTCAGTAGTCTCAACAACAAAATTAAACAAATTAAAACTAAAACAAATGCTGTTCATAGATAATCAGTATTTAGTATCAGGTGTTTCAGGTTTTAAAGTTTTTGAATATTTTAACAGTGACATGTGAAGTGCATATATGAGGACCAGATGTTTCCTATGCCTTAATGATTCTAAATCCTGAAATTACATGAATTACAAACAACCTTTAAAAATGCCAAAATTGGAAATCTTTAGATTGGAATCACTCAGAATGTAATTTATACTGTATATATAATATCTATATATAAGCAAAACTCTGATCTGGATCAAACCATTTCAGTGCTGTAAAGAAGTCAAAAGGGCGTCATCTACTGGACAAATGGTGAACAACACAATAATGAGTGAGTGCCATCATAACAAGAGCAGTTGCTATATTTCTTTAAATCAGTGGTTCTCAACTGGTGTCAAAAATATGTCTCAGGTTTGTTCTGATAGACAGCAGGGAAAACAATGCTAAATGCAAAGATAAAATGCAACAAACCATAAACAGTCATTGTGTATATTTGTGTCATATTGTAATTGTGTACAGTGAAATGCATAACTTTTAAAAGGGAGGATAACATGCTTTTGCATATCTTCTGTAATTAATGTCGATGTCGAGGCATCCAACCAAACAATATTTCTCTCAGTGTTTATTTCATGCATAAGGCCGGCAAATCACACTTCTGTTTGCATTCACTAAACTGTCAATTTCATATTAATAGTCGTTCACAATGTTCGATCTGTCCAGTTTATGGTAATATTAAAACAGGAAGCTGTGAGTAAATCTTATTCACTGCTTCATGCATGTTTAATTTAACTGTGAACTGCATAGATCCAAAACTACCATTACTGTTTCCTGTTTGTTTTGGGCAAACACGCTGGATTCCCTGATTGCTGGCAACAGGTTTATGTACTCTCTCATCTGCTCTACTTCTTAAACACAAACAAATGCATCTGCATTGTCTCCCCCAGAAAGCTCATACCTGTGGCAACTACATTTTAACCTGCTAGAAGCTCATGTGACAGTTTAATTACAGTTTAATGCAGCTATTATCGAGTCACTTGTGGTTTCGACAACCACAACAGAAAAGAAACCTCAGTGCATTAACGGTCTGTCATCCATCCTAAATTTTTGAACTCAAGATGGTGCCGAGTATGGCTGCTGCGTTGCAAGCTCCGACACAACATTGTAGTGTTTTGTTTGTTTTGTTCACAATTCTTATGTTTTTTGTCTCGGATGTTGTCTGCCTTATTGTCTACGACAGACAAACACTTTTGGACATTGGTTCAGCAATTTCACACCATAAACTGGACTTCAAATTCCTCAATGCCGACCCGCTGTTTACAAACACGCAAGCGGAGCCCTTTGTCTGGGCAGCACGGCCGCGGAAACGCAAAAGGAAAAGGGGAAACAGAGCCGGCGTTCTCATCAGAGTAAGACGCCGTGCAAATCGACCCTCGCTACCCACTATTCTACTGGCAAATGTTCAGTCTCTGGATAACAAGCTCTGCGAGCTGAAAGCGCGGATCTCTTTTCAACAAGAGATGAGGGACTGCTACATTAACAGAAACTTGGATGTCTGCGGAGATTCCAGACTCAGCCATTGAACCCGCGGGGTTCTCCGTGCACCGAGCGGACGGAGTGAAAGACCTCTCAGGTAAAAGCAGAGGTGGTGGTGTATGTTTTATGATCAACAAATCCTGGTGTGATCAGAGGAACGTACATTCTATCAAGTCTTTCTGCTCTCCTGATCTGGAATTTCTCATGCTTCTGTGTTGACCATTCTGGCTACCGAGGGAATTCACAGCGGTCATTATCACAGCTGTGTACATCCCGCCACAAGCGGACACAGACCGGGCACTCAAGGAACTGTATGGGAGTATAAGTGAGCAGGAAACCGTGCACCCTGAGGCCGCATTCATTGTGACCAGGGATTTTAATAAAGCTAGTTTCAAATCAGTCGCACCAAAATACCACCAGCACATTAGTTTCAACACACGAGGGGACCAGGTTTTGGACCATTGCTACTCTCCCTTCCGGGATGGCTACAAATCCCTCCCCCACCCACCATTTGGCAAATCGGACCAGTCTTCCATTCTGCTTCTGCCCGTTTACAGGCAGAAACTGAAACAGGAAGCACCCACCCTCAGAACGATCCAGTGCTGGTCGGACCAATCAGACTCTACGCTACAAGACTGTTTTGATCACACAGACTGGGAGATGTTCCGGTCCACCTCTGATGACGACATCAAGCTTTACGCTGATAGCATCATGTGTTTCATCAAAAAGTGCGTGGAGGACGTAGTTCCGACCAGAACAACACGTATCTATCCGAACCAGAAGCCATGGATAAATAGCGATGTTTGCGCGGCACTTAATGTGCGGACCTCCACTTTTAATTCCGGGAACGCGGAGGAGCATAAACAAGCCAGTTATGCCCTCCGAAATCAGAACAGCAAAACGCCAGTACAGGAACAAGATTGAAGATCAGTTTAACACCACCAACTCTAGAAGCATGTGGCAGGGAGTTAACATCATCACGGACTTTAAAGGGAATAAAAACTCCGCCATGAACACCGCTGCCTCTCTCCCGGATGAGCTAAATACTTTTTATGCTCGTTTTGAGGGAAATAACCACCGCCCTCACGGAGAGAGCTCTCGCGGCCAAAGCTACAGAGGTTAGTTCACTCTCCGTCTCTGTAGCGGATGTAACCCGATCCTTCCGACGGGTGAATATCCGCAAAGCCGCGGGCCCAGACGGCATTCCGGGCCGCGTCGGAGCGTGCGTGAACCAGCTGGCTGGTGTTTTTATGGACATTTTCAACCATTCCCTCTCTTTGTCTGTAATCCCCACATGCTTTAAAACATCCACTATTGTGCCTGTTCCAAAGCAATCAAAAATAACTTGCTTAAATGACTGGTGTCCTGTTGCTCTGACCCCCATCATCAGCAAATGCTTTGAGAGACTAATCAGAGATTACATCTGCTCTGTGCTGCCTCTCTCTCTAGACCCATTGCAGTTTGCTTACCACAACAACCTCTCTCTCCCACCTGGAAAAAAAGAACACTTATGTGAGAATGCTGTTTGTAGACTACAGCTCGGCATTCAACACCATAGTGCCCTCCAAGCTAGATGAGAAACTCCGGGCTCTGGGCTTAAACAGCTCGCTGTGCAGCTGGATCCTGGACTTCCTGTCAAGCAGACGCCAGGTGGTTAGAATAGGCAGCAACATCTCCTCCTCACTGACCCTCAACACTGGAGCCCCACAGGGCTGTGTTCTCAGCCCACTCCTGTATTCCCTGTTCACACATGACTGAGTGGTAACACATAGCTCCAATGTCATCATTAAGTTTGCTGATGACACGACGGTGGTAGGTCTGATCACTGACAATGATGAAACAGCCTACAGAGAGGAGGTGCACACTCTGACACACTGGTGTCAGGAGCACAACCTCTCCCTCAACGTCAGTAAGACAAAGGAGCTTGTGGTGGACTTCAGAAGAAAAGACAGAGAACACAGTCCCATCACCATCAATGGAGCACCAGTGGAGAGAGTCAGCAGCTTCAAGTTCCTGGGTGTCCACATCACTGAGGAACTCACATGGTCCATCCACACTGAAGTCGTTGTGAAGAAGGCTCATCAGCGCCTCTTCTTCCTGAGACAGCTGAGGAAGTTTGGAATGAACTGCCACATCCTCACGGTTCTACACCTGCACTGTGGAGAGCATCCTGACTGGCTGCATCTCTGCCTGGTACGGCAATAGCACAGCCCACAACCGCAAAGCACTGCAAAGGGTGGTGCGAACTGCCAAACACATCATCGGAGGTGAGCTTCCCTCCCTCCAGGAAATATATACAAGGCGGTGTGTGAAAAAAGCTCGGAGGATCATCAGAGACTCCAGCCACCTGAGCCATGGGCTGTTCTCACTGCTACCATCAGGTAGGCGGTATCGCAGCATCAGGACCCGCACCAGCCGACTCCATGACAGCTTCTTCCCCCAAGCAATCAGACTTTTGAACTCTTGATCTCCCACGATCAAATACATCAGCACTGCACTTTATTACTCTTATCTCACACCGGACCATCATAAATTATTTTATTATTATATATATTCCCTCTTAACAACTTACTATCAACCGACAGCCTGAATGTCAATACAGTACAATACAGCCTACTGTACATTCTATATATACTATATATACTTTTTTATTTTTATTGAATAATGTGTATCTATATAGTGCCTATTGTATACTGTACAGTGTATGTTATTATTTGTATATTGTTGTGTGTAATTGTGTATAACAGATGTTTAAATTGTGTTGTGTTAATTTGATGTTATTGTAAATTGGTATATGTCTCATCACTGTCACGACTGCTATGTTGATCGGAACTGCACCCAAGATTTTCACACACCATTGCACTTGTGTATATGGCTGTGTGACAATAAATGTGATTTTGATTTGATATCATTTCAAAGTGAAATAAAATGGATTAGGCTATATTAACAATTAATACTTGTGCAGGATGGGAACTATTTCTTCTTTCGCTCATCTTAACGTGCATTAATGCTGAAAGACACAAGCAGACAAGTGCTTGTGCTGTCACAACGCTCATTCAAACAAGAGGGATCAGTGTCTTGTAGAGGTAATGAGAGAGAAACAGAGATACACCTTCTGGAGTAAATTCACACTAAAATAACAACATATCTAAAGGTGTTTATTCGTTTAAATTAAAAGTTGTTGGAAGTTTGATAATGTTCTGTAATTATTGTTAATTAATAATAATAAACTATAACCATGGTTTTACTACAGTAAGGGGAACTGGTGGCTGGAACCAAAAGATACTTCTTTGCCAAGTTGTCAGTGCTGGAAAGACAATTTCATGTTCCTTCCACCATTTGAGAGGATCTGTATCACGCTCTACACTAACTGAATGCAAGTAGCTTGAAAGTTCATTTTCAATTGCCTCCCTCTGTGTCAGTGCGGCGCTGGTTGCTGTGCTCAAGCTTGCCAGTGACTGCTGCTTCTTAGTTGTTGGTGGCACTGCTGCTTTTTGTTCTGCAGGCTCGAGCACAGTTGGCACAGCTGGGTCAGGCCGACAGCTGCCCTGATCAGCCAGCAAGACAGCTTTGTGTTTCAGTGCATCAATCTTTTCACTCTCTACAAGTGAGGCCATGTCCAACAGGTCACTAGTGGATGGGTCAGCATACTTGGCATTGAGGTGATCCACAGTGCAGACCTTGATTGAGTTGCACTGCTAGCTATTGCCCTCTTCATGTGCCAGGAGACTTGTGTTGAAAAGGTGTAGCACAGGTCTGACATATGAGAGGGTGTTATACTCCTCACCTGACAGAGCATTGGTGAAGTCCTGAAGGGGTTTCAGAGCCTTCTGGACCACCTCCAGGACCTCTATGTCCTGACATGTAGGGACATACATAAAGTCCATGCCTGGTATGTCAATGTGACTGTTTTCCAAGTAGTTTCAAAAGTGGCAGGTTCTTTTTAAGGAACAGAAGCATCACTGCATGTTCAGCTATAAGCCTGTTTCTGGTTTCGTTCAGAATGTTCAGCTCAGTGTCACACAATCTTTCACTTTCCACACTACTGCATGGGGCTGAGAAGTATTTTTAAGCCATTTGAGCCAGAGTTGGAAATCGCAGTTTATTAACTGCCCAGTACTGGAGGGGTTTATCTGAACGAGACATAATGGTCTCACCAAGGCATGCTTTCAGCTGTATTGTCGCAGCTGCTGGAGCACTGCTCTCAGATGTAGATGCACATTTGCAATTTCTTCAAAACACTGTCCAGACTGGTGCCTGGCTGGTCTCTATGGGGCCTTTTGACAGCTGGTTCCCCATGCTCCTCAGGTGTGACTGTCTCTCCAAGAGACATGTTTTGCTGCTCCAGTATCAACATTTATTTGAGCTTCCTGGCATTGTCGGTGTTGGAGAAGAATCAATCTTTATACCTAGAACAAAAAACATGATGATGATGATAAGCATATTATTTTTTATGTGCAGTTAGAATGAATTTAATAAATCACTTTTAAAAACAATTACAACAACAAAAAGTGATCAGGATGGAAAAAGAACTGAAAACCATATAAAAATCAATAAAGAACTAAAATAATTACTCATTCATATTTTACATTTTAGAATTTTAATTTAATAGATCACCCCAACATTTAGTAATTTAGTAATTGTATTTATCATAAGCAAATTAGAGCTTAGATTAGTTGCAATGCATTAGAGCGGAGTTTGCTCCGTGTTGGAGAAGCGCATCTGCACAGCAGCAAGCAAAGTGTTCTTCGTTTTGATTGCGTGATTCTCATCCATTTGTTTTGAAAACAGTCTCTGTAGCACAGTGACAGCAGCAACCACCTTTGAGGCTAAAGCATCTGAAGAACTCACTTGACGAGTTAGTTCTTCAAAAGGAGCCAATATGTTTAGCGTCTTCTCCATAAGATTCCACTGGTTTGCAGTTAGAGTGGCAGGGAACTCATTTTCGGACACATATACTCCAGTGGCTCGTTTCTGCTCAATCAGAGACTGCAGCATGTAGAATGTGCTGTTCCATCCGGTCTGAACATCTTGTTGGAGTCTTTTAATTGGTTGACTGAGCTGTACCTGAATATCCTGTAACCGAGAGTATGCAGGGTTGGAATATTTAAAGTGGACGACAATTTTGCGCCTGACTCCCACAGCCTCTGCAACACTGCGCTGTGATAACAGACCCTCTGAGACAGCCAGCTGCAGTGTATGTGCCACACGTGAAAGACTAGGAAGTCCAGCATCCATGCCCTTTATTATATTATTGGTACTGTCACAGACCACAACATGTAAATAACTTTTGGGAATTGCCCAAGTCTCAAGCATTTCCTCAAATACGCTCGCTATCACTTGACCCTTATGCGAGACACTAAATTAATTTGAGTGAAGCATGGCTTGTTGTAGCGTGAAAGCCTCATCTATTCATTGCGCCATTAAGCTAATGAGAGACACTGGACTCATAATGCTGGTTCAAATGTCAGTGGTAAAGCTAACCGCTTTTATGTCATGCAACAAGTTGATAATGTGCTTTTTCACTGTGTCATGTATCTGTGGTAAGATGACATCTGTGACATGACAGTGACTGGGAATCTCATACTTTGGCTTTAACACATTAAGAAGTAGATGAAAACCGTCATTATCAACAACTGACAGTGGTTGATTGTCAAGAATAATGAACTGGGTAAACGCCTCTGTTGGCGCACCGTTTGTTTTTCGGTCCAGCAATGTACGTGTGTGCTCCGGTGTAGATGGCGTGCCCAAAAAACTTTCAAAAGGCCAAAACTTAAAATCGGATATGCCAATCCATTTATTTTCAAACTATAACTCAAATGATAACAAACAAAGTAGACTATTTCCTCAAAATAAACACATTACCTTTACCCTGCTCATGATCAAAAAACAATTGACCTCGCTGTGCGCCACACCTGTAACAATTAGTTCTACACTTAAATAGGTTACCATGGCTACCCACAGCACCCCCAATAGTCACCATTAAAATGGTTCCAACGCAGCCAGCCCCTAATTGTTTATGGCTGTGCAAGACATAACAATTATAATTATGTTTACACATGGAGCCATATAGTAAATTAAAATTCAGAATCAACTAAATGAAATTTGGAAAATAATGTAATTACCTTATAACAAAAATAAACCCCTTTTTCCCTAATTAACATGTGAAATTTTTATGCTGACAGTTAACCATTTTCTACCAATAGACACAGTTTTGTCACTGGTCTTTCAATAATATTTGTGTTTGTTTTGATTTGAACAGATCGGACCATGCCTTTTATGTCAGGGAAAGTTGTGATTACTTTTCCGATCATCTAGGAATTTTGTGGGGCAGTGGCATCTGCAATCAAAACGATGTCCCCTGTTGCAAGATTTCATTTTGTTTCGTTCCACTTTTGCCTTTCCTGTAATATACCAGCAAGGTATTCTTTGGACCATCTTTTACAGAATAAATCTGAAATGTACTGTGACTGTTTCTATCTTCTTCTTGCATATTGATCCTTTCGATCAAACAGGCCTGGAGGAAAAATCGGTTTCCTTTTCAATGTGAGAAGATGGTTTGGCGTCAGAGGTTCCAGGTCATTAGGGTCCTCTGAGACCTTGGTAATGGATCGGTCATTCAAGATTGCCTCAGCTTCACATAAGACAGTGACCAAGGCTTCATCAGTTAAGGTTTGTTGATGTAAAACAGATATCGGCACCTTTTTAACCAGCCTGATCATGCTTTCCCAAGCACCGCCGTGGTGTGAAACTGCTGGTGGGTTGAAACTCCACTTGATGTCATCATGCAGTAAAGCTTTCTCAATTGTCCCATTGTTCAATTCTGCGATTGCTCTTTTCAGCTCCTTCTCTGCTCCTGTGAAGTTTGTGCCATTATCTGAGCGGAAGTGAGACACGGGTCCTCTCCGGCACACAAATCCACTTCTAAATGCATTGCTCTGCTTGCCATACATGTAAAGATGACTCCATGACGTTTCACACAGGAACGTCCTTGCTTTACCTCAATGGGCCCAAAGTAATCCACCCCCACGTTGGTGAATGGAGGCAAGTCTGGAGTTGTTCTTTCTTTGGGGAGGTCTGCCATCTTTTGATCACACATTTTTCCTTTGTGACACTTGCAAAAAGCACAACTTGACAAGATTGTTCTTGCGGCTGCATTGGCGTGAGTGATCCAATACTTTTCTCTCAACCCGGAGAGCATGTAATTTCTCCCACCGTGCCTTATCTGTTCATGAACGTGTTTGAGAATTAACTTGGAGATGTGCTGATCTTTTGACAGGATGATTAGGTACTTGTTCTCTTCTGGCTTTGCAGTCCTGGACAGACTTCCACCTACTCTTAGCAATCCATCATCTAGAATAGGGTTCAGCTTGTAGATGGGACTACTCTTTTTCACAAGTTTTCCAGATAACAGTGCACAAATCACTGTTAAATCTTTCCTTTTGGCAGAACTGGATAATAGCATTTTCTGCTATTGACAGATCATCAGTTGATAAACCTTGTCCCACAGAGCCTCTGGCTTTCAACATCTCCAGATGAATGCGATTGAGATCCGCAGGGGCATCCAACAGAAGTTGCTTCCTTTTTTGACTCAAATGTAATAGAGCTTTCCTTACTTTTAATATCCATGCAACTGCAGTTTTCAGTCTCTTCCAATCAGAGTGATAAATGATGAGCTGTTCTGTACACTTACTGCATTTGCAGAGATCTCCTTTTTGACCTCTGGATCGCCTTCATCACTAGTGGACTCTATTTTGCAGTGCATCCATGTTTCCTTTGCTTTCTGGCCCTGTTAACCATGTCTTGTTGTTCAGAAGCTTGTGGACGTCAGTCCTCTAGATGCATCATCTGCAGGATTTTGTAATGTGTGGATATACCACCACTGTGTTGTGTCTGATGCTTCCCTAATGACAGAAATTGTGTTGGCCACAAATGTTCGGAATCTCTTGTTTTCATTGTTGATGTATTTCAGGACTGTGCTGCTGTCAGTCCAGAAACAGGATTCTTCTAATTGAAGCTGTAATTTTGCTTTTACCATCTTGTCTACCCAAACAGCCAAGACAGCGGCAGTGAGTTCTAAACGAGGGATGGTTACTGGTTTAAGTGGTGCCACTCTGGCTTTTCCAAGAAGGAAACAAACATGTACATCACCTAGTTCATTATGTAACCTCAGGTATGTTACTGTGCCATACCCTCCTTCACTGGCATCAGCAAAGTGGTGCAACTGGGCGTGAACAGGTGGTCCAAAGTCATGTGGTTTCAAGCACCTGCTCCCTCGGAACCTCGAAAGCCCTTTCAGGTCAGTCAACCAATTGATCCATTGTTGTCTTAGGCCTTGCGAAATTTCTTCATCCCAGCCATAATTCTTTCTGCACAACTCTTGTAAAATGTGCTTGGCTGGAAGAGTAACTGCTGCAAGGTACTCTAAGGGATCATACACTGAGCTGACAACTGTTAAAATCCCCCGTCGAGTTTGCATCCTTTCTTTGCAGTCCATGCGGAAGTTGAAGGTGTCGCTTTCCATACACCATTGGAGCCCCAAGGCTCTTTCCATTGGGAGATGGTCTCTGTCTAAACTGAGCTCACTAACATTTTTAGAGTGGTCCTTCTCAGGAATTGCTTTGAGGACTTCACGGCTGTTGCTGATCCACTGTGTAAGATGAAAGCCTCCTTTCTGACAAAGGTCACCAAGGTCATTAACAATCAGTATTGCTTTCTCCACAGATGGTGAGCTTTTCAGGCAGTCATCCACATATAAATTTCTATGCACAGTGTCAATCAAAGCTGACTTGGTGGTTGTCTGCAATCTTCCTCAAAGTGTAGCATGCACAGCTGGGAGATGGCACTGCTCCAAATAAGTGTACAGTCATCCTGTATTCTGCAACTTCCTTGGTCATATTTCCATTGGGCCACCATAGGAATCAAAGAAAGTCCTTGTCTTTCTCCGCCACTTTGACTTGGTAAAACATGGATTTTACATCTGACATAAAGGCAACAGGTTCTTGTCTGAATCGTAAGAGAACTTCTATTAAGGAACTTGTAAGGTTTGGACCCTGCAGAAGTTGATCATTCAATGAGTTTTCTTTGAACTTAACTCCACAGTCAAAAACGACCCGCAACTTGCCTTTGCGTGGGTGGTAAACCCGATGATGAGGAATGTAAAACATATTGTTTTCACCACAATGCAATTTATCCTGTGGGACCATTTCAGTGTAACCATTGTTGATTACATTCTCAAGAAATTGTGTACTCTTGGTGGAATTTTTCATTCCTTTCCATTTTTTTGCGTATTCCAATGAGGCGCTGTTGAGCAACACAACGGTTGTTTGGCATTGTCACCTCTTTCGTTTTGAATGGCAGTTTTAAACTATATTGTCCATCTTGCCACTTCACTGATTGCTCCATAATTTTAATGAATTTTGTTTCCTCTCTAGACATTTCTTCTTTGTCCTCAGCGACTCTTTCATTGAAATCATGTTCGTACTGCTTCTCCAATAGCAGCTCAAGTGACTCAGATACTCTATTTTCAGTGGCAAAATTACAGCTGTCATCATTAAGGTTGCCTTTCCAATCCCCACATGAGCCATTAACAACCCACCCCAGTAGGGTTTTAACTGCATGTGCAATATTTCCAGTCATTTCTACTCTTGTGACAGGCAAGTTTTTATTTTCCATTGGTGTTATGGACTCCTTGAGCTTTGCATCAGAAATGACAACATTTGGTCTTTGCTTCTCAAAATAGGATTCCATTCCATCTTGGTCTGAAAATGATCGCAAAACTGCTAGTTCTGCATCTGAAGCTTCAAATCAAATCAAAAATCAAATCACTTTTATTGTCACACAACCATATACACAAGTGCAATAGTGTGTGAAATTCTTGGGTGCAGTTCCGAGCAACATAGTAGTCGTGACATTGATAAAGACATATACCAATTTACAATAACATCAAATTAACACAACACAATTTAAAATCTAATATACACATAATTACACACAACACAATGTACAGTATACAATACACACAATATAGAATACACATTATACAATAAAAAAAGTATATATCGTATATATAAAATGTACAGTAGGTTGTATTGTACTGTATTGACATTCAGGCTGTCGGTTGATAGTAAGTTGCCAACGTGTTGTTAAGGGAGAATATAATTCATGACAGTCCGGTGTGAGATATAAGAGTAATAAAGTGCAGTGCTGATGTATTTTGATTGTGGGAGATCAAGAGTTCAAAAGTCTGATTGCTTGGGGGAAGAAGCTGTCATGGAGTCGGCTGGTGCGGGTCCTGATGCTGCGATATCGCCTGCCTGATGGTAGCAGTGAGAACAGCCCATGGCCCGGGTGGCTGGAGTCTCTGATCCTCCGAGCTTTTTTTCACACACTGCCTGGTATATATTTCCTGGAGGGAGGGAAGCTCACCTCTGATGTGTCTGGCAGTTCGCACCACCCTTTGCAGTGCTCTGCAGTTGTGGGCGGTGCTGTTGCCATACCAGGCAGAGATGCAGCCAGTCAGGATGCTCTCGACAGTGCAGGTGTAGAACTGTGTGAGGATGTGGTGGTTCACTCCAAACTCAGGAAGAAGAGGCGCTGATGAGCCTTCTTCACAACGGCTTCAGTGTGGATGGACCATGTGAGTTCCTCAGTGATGTGGACACCCAGGAACTTGAAGCTGCTGACTCTCTCCACTGGTGCTCCATTGATGGTGATGGGACTATGTTCTCCATCTCTTCTCCTGAAGTCCACCACAAGCTCCTTTGTCTTACTGACGTTGAGGGAGAGGTTGTGCTCCTGACACCAGTGTGTCAGAATGAGCACCTCCTCTCTGTAGGCTGTTTCATCATTGTCAGTGATCAGACCTACCACTGTCATATTATCAGCAAACTTAATGATGGCATTGGAGCTATGTGTTGCCACTCAGTCATGTGTGTACAGGGAATACAGGAGTGGGTCTGCTTGACAGGAAGTCCAGGATCCAGCTGCACAGCGAGCTGTTTAGGCCCAGAGCCCGGAGTTTCTCATCAAGCTTGGAGGGCACTATGGTGTTGAATGCTGAGCTGTAGTCTACAAAAAGCATTCTCACATAAGTGTTCCATTTTTCCAGGTGAGAGAGAGCAGTGTGTATTGTAGATGCAATGGCATCATCAGTGGAGCGGTTGTTGTGGTAAGCAAACTGCAATGGTCTAGTGATAGAGGCAGCACAGAGCAGATGTAATCTCTGATTAGTCTCTCAAAGCATTTGCTGATGATGGGGGTCAGAGCAACAGGACGCCAGTCATTTAAGCAAGTGATTTTGGATTGCTTTGGAACAGGCACAATGGTGGATGTTTTAAAGCATGTGGGGACTACAGACAAAGAAAGGGAAAGGATGAAAATGTCCGTAAAAACACCAGCCAGCTGGTTCGCGCACACTCTGATGACACGGCCCGGAATGCCGTCTGGGCCCGCGGCTTTGCGGATATTCACCGTCAGAAGGATCGGGTTACATCCGCTACAGAGACGGAGAGTGAACTAACCTCTGTAGCTTCGGCCGTGAGTTCTCTCTGCGAGGGCGGTATTATTTCCCTCGAAACGAGCATAAAAATTATTTAGCTCATCCAGGAGAGAGGCAGCGGTGTTCACGGCAGAGTTTTTATTCCCTTTAAAGTCCGTGATGATGTTAATTCCCTGCCACATGCTTCTAGAGTTGGTGGTGTTGAACTGTCCTTCAATCTTGTTCCTGTACTGACGTTTTGCTGCTCTGATAGTTTTTGGAGGGCATAACTGGCTTGTTTATGCTCCTCCACATTCCCGGAATTTGTACATATTATGTTGCTGCATTTGCTCCATTTGTTTGTGTAATGATTCAGCCTCTTTCTCCAGTGCATGCTTCCTTTTCAGCGATGCTGCACGTGCCAAGAGCTTCAGCTTGTACACGCGCAATTTCAAATGAGGCTTTGTTTGATAGGCTTGATCTTGAACTGCTGCGAATTTTAATTGAAACGTTTGATATCACTGTTTCAACATTTGACACACTGTTCGTTGGTTTTATTTCATTGTCATCCTTAACGTAAACATTCTCAGCAGCAACATAATTTATACTCATCAAACATTTGCTGACACTGTGGGAAAATTCATTTACACCCAGAAGTTTTGCCTTGAACCAAATTTCATGTTTTTCCTTTTCTTCCACAGGCAACAGCTCAAGCATAGTATTGTGTGCATCCTTTGCGTCATTAATCAACATTTGATATTTGCTGAAGTTGCTTTCTATTTCAGCTTCATTACCAGGCTCGCACATCAACCCTTGAACTATATTTTTTAAGTTGGCAGGATTAAATTAAATACCAGCAAATTCTGGAAGCAAACATCACACCATCTGTAAAAAAGCTGAAGATGAAGAGGTTTGCTTCTACAACAGGATAATGATCCTAAACACACCTCAAAATCCAGAATTGACTACCTCAAGAGGCACAAGCTGAAAGTTTTGCCTTAGCCCTCACAGTCCCCCGACCTAAACATCATCGAAAATCTGTGAATAGACCTCAAAAGTGCATTCAAGATGGCCCAAGAATCTCACAGAACTAGAAGCCTTTTGCAAGGAAGACTGGGCGAAATTCCCCCAAACAAAAATTGAAAGACACTTAGCTGGCTACAAAAAGCTTTTACAAGCTGTGATACTTGCCAGGGGGTGTTACTAAGTACTGACCATGCAGGGTGCCCAAACTTTTGCATCGGGCCATTTTCCTTTTTTGTTATTTTGAAACTGTAAAAGATGAATATAAAAAAGTTAAATTGCTTAAAATATTAAAGAAATGTGTCATTTTTAACTTTAAGCCTTTTGGAAATCAGGCCATCTTTTGCTCACTTAGCTATTCACAGAAATTGATCAGGGGTGCCCAAACTTTTGCATGTCACTGTATTTAGATTCGTGCCTTCTCAAATGCTGCTTCACTTGAACGCATCCCTGGTATCTTCAATGATATGTCTGCACTGCGAGTTTATGGAAATAACTGTCAATTTCAGTAGCAGCAGCTGTACTGTATTACTGATGTTTCCCCATTTAGCCTTAACATTTCAAATAGATTTTCTTATGGTCAATAGGCATACTACTGTAAGTGGTTCCTATTGCAAACAATCATTTTGCTGAGCATGATAGGCCTGGCATCTATTTTTTTTCCCCGAATCAATTCCTAAACATTGCACTCACCAATGGCCAGATGAAGTCGGTGTCCAAAGCACTGCATCCTCAGCCACTTCTTCAGTTCCACCACTTTGACAACATTGCTCCTATTGTCGGTTGTTATAGCAACCAGTTTCTTTTCGTCGAGCTTCCAGTTTGTAAGGGCATCCTGCAGGGCTTCAGCGACTGTGCTGCAGTTACATTTAGCGACTTTTCGAGCAGGCTTTAGCTACTCTCCATTTAAACTAGTTGGCAACACTGGGGCCAGGTTTGTGTGCAGACATAGAGGGAGAGTGGGGGAAACATCAAACTATATTGATATAAACGGTATTGTCTCATCCTATATCTCATTTGAAAATATATCGATATACCTTAAAAAGTTGATATATCATCAAGCCCTAGTTACAAATAGTTTCTGCCAAAAAAATAAAATAATAATAATTAATTAATAATAAATAATTGAAAGCTTGAGAGTCATAATTATTATTATAATATATATAGGCTTACAGTTAATAAAGAGCGCTTCCAAATTAGGACAGCATATCTTCTTTAATGTTGTTACATCTGTACACCAACTTTCATTGATGTAAAAGCATGTTCCACCGCCTCTCGTTTTCCTCGTTAACTCTGCGATGTGATCCGCTCTGTAATGCGCTGTCCGGAATGGCTTCACTCAGCCAGGTTTCTGCGAAGCACAAGGCAACAGAGGTTGAAAAGTCCTTGTTTGTGCGGGTGAGGAGATGTAGTTTGTCCGTTATGTTAGGAAGAAAGTGGAGATTCGCTAAGTTAATACTCGGCAGCGTTGTTTGAAAGCCCTGCCGACGGAGCTTGACCAGCGCACCGGCTCGTCTCCCTCACCTGCATCTCTTGAACAGCAGAGCTGCGCCTCCAACTAAAATGTCCAGCAAAACATCTGAATATTCAAAAACAGGGAAAAGATTGTCTGGTATATGCTGTCGAATGTTCAGCAGTTCGTCTCTGTTAAAACTGACTGAAAAAAGATTACTAAACACAGGACAAACAAACAAAAACAACAAAACAATAGAAGCACTCCACACCGAGGCGGCCATCCGCGGCTCCATGATGTCATGATGTATTTTTAACGTGTGTATTTTGTCTTACTGTACTGGCAGAGTTTTTATAATCAAAACAAGTGAAAAAATCTACCAGTGCTGAAGAAGTAATCCAAAGTATTTAGATTACATTACTGACCTTGAGTAATCTAACGGAATACGTTACAAATTACATTTTACAGCATGTGTTCTGTAATCTGTAGTGGAATACATTTCAAAAGTAACCCTCCCAACCCTGTATATATATATTGGTGGCCAAAAGTTTGGAATAATGTACAGATTTTGCTTTTATGGAAAGAAATTGGTACTTTTATTCTTGGTACCATTATTATGGCATGTAACTGATCACAATGTATAGTCAGAACATTAATAATGTGAAAAATTACTATTACAGTTTGAAAAAAATCTTCTTAAACTACTTCAAAGAGTTCTCATCAAAAAATCCTCCACGTGCAGCAATGACAGCTTTGCAGATCCTTGTTATTCTAGCTGTCAGTTTGTCCAGATACTCAGGTGACATTTCACCCCACACTTCCTGTAGCACTTGCCATAGATGTGACTGTCTTGTTGGGCACTTCTCACACACCTTACAGTCTAGCTGATCCCACAAAAGCTCAATGGGGTTAAGATCCATAACACTCTTTTCCAATTATCTGTTGTCCAATGTCTGTGTTTCTTTGCCCACTCGAACCTTTTCTTTTTGTTTTTCTGTTTCAAAAGTGGCTTTTTCTTTGCAATTCTTCCCATAAGGCCTGCACCCCTGAGTCTTCTCTTTACTGTTGTACATGAAACTGGTGTTGAGCGGGTAGAATTCAATGAAGCTGTCAGCTGAGGACATGTGAGGCGTCTATTTCTCAAACTAGAGACTCTGATGTACTTATCCTCTTGTTTAGTTGTACATCTGGTCTTCCACATCTCTTTCTGTCCTTGTTAGAGTCAGTTGTTCTTTGATTTGAAGACTGTAGTGTCCATCTTTGTATGAAATCAAGCATTGTATAGCCTTCATTCCTCAAAACAATGATTGACTAATGAGTTTCTAGAGAGAGCTGTTTCTTTTTTGCCATTTTTGACCTAATATTGACCTTAAGACATGCCAGTCTATTGCATACTGTGGCAACTCAAAAACAAACACAAAGACAATGTTAAGCTTCATTTAATGAACCAAATAGTTTTCAACTGTGTTTGATATAATAGCAAGTTATTTTTCTAGTACCAAATTAGCAATTTAGCATGATTACTCAAGGATAAGGTGTTGGAGTGATGGCTGCTGTCTAGATTTGATCAAAAATGACTTTTTTCAAATAGTGATGGTGCTGTTTTTTACATGAGTAATGTCCTGACTATACTTTGTGATCAGTTGAATGCCACTTTGGAGAATTAAAGTTCCAATTTCTCTCCGAAACAGCAAAATCTGTACATTATTCCAAACTTTTGTCCGCCAGTGTAAACTGTGGCTACTGTAGTAAAAGAGCTCAAGATGGCGCCGAGTATGGCTGCTGCGTTGCGAGCTCCGACACAACATTGTAGTGTTTTGTTTGTTTTGTTTACAATTCTTATGTTTTTTGTACTGGATGTTGTCTGCCTTATTGTCTACGACAGACAAACACTTTTGGACATTGGTTCAGCAATTACACACCGCAAACCGGACTTCAAATTCCTCAAATTGGTGGACTTCAGAAGAAAAGACAGAGAACACAGTCCCATCACCATCAATGGAGCACCAGTGGAGAGAGTCAGCAGCTTCAAGTTCCTGGGTGTCCACATCACTGAGGAACTCACATGGTCCATCCACACTGAAGTCGTTGTGAAGAAGGCTCATCAGTATCTCTTCTTCCTGAGATGGCTGAGGAAGTTTGGAATGAACCACCACATCCTCACACGGTTCTACACCTGCACTGTAGAGAGCATCCTGACTGGCTGCATCTCCGCCTGGTACGGCAATAGCACCGCCCACAACCGTAAAGCCCTGCAAAGGGTGGTGCGATCTGTCAGACACATCATCGGAGGTGAGCTTCCCTCCCTCCAGGAAATATATACCAGGTGGTGTGTGAAAAAAGCTCGGAGGATCATCAGAGACTCCAGCCACCCGAGCCATGGGCTGTTCTCACTGCTACCATCAGGTAGGCGGTATCACAGCATCAGGACCCGCACCAGCCGACTCCATGATAGCTTCTTCCCCCAAGCAATCAGACTTCTGAACTCTTGATCTCCCACGATCAAAATACATCAGCACTGCACTTTATTACCCTTACTCTTATATCTCACACCGGACTGTCATAAATTATATTATTATTATATTATGTTCTCTCTTAACAACTGACTATCAACCGACAGCCTGAATGTCAATACAGTACAATACTGTACATTCTATACAGTGGTGTGAAAAAGTGTTTGCCCCCTTCCTGATTTCTTATTTTTTTTGCATGTTTGTCACACTTAAATGTTTCAGATCTTCAAACAAATTTAAATATTAGTCAAAGATAACACAAGTAAACACAAAATGCAGTTTTTAAATGAAGGTTGTTATTATTAAGGGAAAACAAAATCCAAACCTACATGGCCCTGTGTGAAAAAGTGATTGCCCCCTAAACCTAATAACTGGTTGGGCCACCCTTAGCAGCAACAACTGCAATCAAGCGTTTGCGATAACTTGCAATGAGTCTTTTACAGCGCTGTGGAGGAATTTTGGCACACTCATCTTTGCAGAATTGTTGTAATTCAGCCACATTGGAGGGTTTTCGAGCATGAACTGCCTTTTTAAGGTCATGCCACAGCATCTCAATAGGATTCAGGTCAGGACTTTGACTAGGCCACTCCAAAGTCTTCATTTTGTTTTTCTTCAGCCATTCAGAAGTGGACTTGCTGGTGTGTTTTAGATCATTGTCCTGCTGCAGAACCCAAGTTCGCTTCAGCTTGAGGTCACGAACAAATGGCCGGACATTCTCCTTCAGGATTTTTTGGTAGACAGCAGAATTCATGGTTCCATTTATCACAGCAAGTCTTCCAGGTCCTGAAGCAGCAAAACAGCCCCAGACCATCACACTACCACCACCATATTTTACTGTTGGTATGATGTTCTTTTTCTGAAATGCGGTGTTACTTTTACGCCAGATGTAATGGGACACACACCTTCCAAAAAGTTCAATTTTTGTCTCGTCAGTCCACAGAGTATTTTCCCAAAAGTCTTGGGGATCATCAAGATGTTTTCTGGCAAAAATGAGATGAGCCTTAATGTTCTTTTTGCTCAGCAGTGGTTTTCGTCTTGGAACTCTGCCATGCAGGCCATTTTTGCCCAGTCTCTTTCTTATGGTGGAGTCATGAACACTGACCTTAACTGAGGCAAGTGAGGCCTGCAGTTCTTTGGATGTTGTTGTGGGGTCTTTTGTGACCTCTTGGATGAGTTGTCGCTGCGCTCTTGGGGTAATTTTGGTCGGCCGGCCACTCCTGGGAAGGTTCACCACTGTTCCATGTTTTCACCATTTGTGGATAATGGCTCTCACTGTGGTTCTCTGGAGTCCCAAAGCTTTAGAAATGGCTTTATAACCTTTTCCAGACTGATAGATCTCAATTACTTTCTCATTTGTTCCTGAATTTCTTTGGATCTCGGCATGATGTCTAGCTTTTGAAGATCTTTTGGTCTACTTCACTTTGTCAGGCAGGTCCTATTTAAGTGATTTCTTGATTGAGAACAGGTGTGGCAGTAATCAGGCCTGGGTGTGGCTAGAGAAATTGAACTCAGGTGTGATAAACCACAGTTAAGTTATGTTTTAACAGGTGGGGCAAACACTTTTTCACATAGGGCCATGTAGGTTTGGATTTTGTTTTCCCTTAATAATAACAACCTTCATTTAAAAACTGCATTTTGTGTTTACTTGTGTTATCTTTGACTAATATTTAAACTTGTTTGATCTGAAACATTTAAGTGTGACAAACATGCAAAAAAATAAGAAATCAGGAAGGGGGCAAACACTTTTTCACACCACTGTATATACTATATATACATTTTTATTGTATAATGTGTATCTATATAGTGCGTATTGTATACTGTACAGTGTATGTTATTATTTGTATATTGTTGAGTGTAATTATGTGTATAACAGATGTTTAAATTGTGTTGTGTAAATCTGATGTTTATTGTAAATTGGTATATGTCTCATCACTGTCACGACTGCTATGTTGATCGGAACTGCACCCAAGAATTTCACACACTATTGCACTTGTGTATATGGTTGTGTGTCAATAAAAGTGATTTGATTTGATTTGAAAACCATAATGACTTTTTGTAAGGGTAAACAAAGCAGAAGTCTAATAATTTTTTTGTTTAATAAAAAAAAAAATAATAATGACTTGAAATAATATTTTAAATGACCCATTCTATCCCCCCAAAAAAAAAAAAAAAAAAAAATAATTTCATAGAGGTATCTGAATTGGTATTGGTATCGACGATATTGGACTTGAAATTACCGGTATCGGATCAAAAAGAAAATAAGGCTGTTTTCACACCTAGTCCGTCTGAACACTCCAAGCGCTCTCAGAGCGGCATAACGAGTCTATGTGAACAACCCAAGTGGTCTCAGACCCCCCTAAAAGGACCTCAGGAGGTGGTCTGAGGACGGTTCGTTTGAGGGTCCTTTTGTGGTTCCATTCATTTGTGCGATGTGAAAGCGAAGAGGTACCAGTCCGCTTCGCATTTTATGACATATGTACCTCACTGCATCATGTAATATAATTGGCGGTGTTGTCTGGGTTTCATAAATGACATAACATCTAAAATAATGCTTTTTATGTAATTCTATCCCTGTGCAATCATTTTTAATGACAATTTTTATATTTTTAAAGCCTTAAAAGTAATCATATAGCCCCATTTTATTATATGATTTCAAGTTGAATATCAATAAATTACTAAAGGTGTAAGGCCTTATCTGTAATAGGCATACGTACACCTTAAGAAGTATGACCATTTGTATGACAATCATAATAATCGCAGTTATTTATGAAAACTTATTGTCAGTCAAATGGCATAATCAAGACAGCCCCAGCTGCAATGGGGTCTGAGTTCTTAAAGAGCTGTGGTGTGAAAAACAAGGGCTCTGAGACCACAATAAAGTGAAGAGGACCAAAAAAAGATACTGGGTCCTCGTTTAAGTCCACTTACATTGTGAACACCAAACGCACTGAGTTCACTTTAACCCAGCTGGGTTTGGTTCACGCTCTATGTGTGAAACCAGCCTAAGCGCCATCGCCCATCCCGCTGACTGTCACACATAAGGCAGACAGCGGGGAAAGTGACGTCACTGAAACGGGTGTAGAACATTCGTATTTGATCGCACCGCCACTCTGCGCTCCCCAATAGAAAGGCACTGGAGTCCTCTGACCAATCAGAAGTGCCGCGAGTATCACGTTACTCTGCCCGGAAGTGAATAAGAGTGACATATTCTCCACTATCCGCTCAGCGCTTTGGCTCTTTATCGCGTCTACCGGACAGTCATTTTAAAGTGTACACTTTAATTAACCGGGACTCCGGTTGTTTCCAGCAGCCTGTGACAATACAGCTCAAATCTACAGGTAAGTGCGCGATTATAACGCCTGTTTTCTCGTTTCTGAGCGATCTATTGGAACTAGCCGGTTAGCATCACAGCTAATGCTAAATAGTAATAAACATACAGTAATTCAGAAACATCTAAATACACTTTTACTTCTATTCGAAGACCTTATAAATTACTTAATCACTAAGATGGACCTCTATTTTCTGTGCATGTGTTTAGATGTGTAGAGGTGTAGTTGATTGTTCATGTAATATTTTTTGTTATGATGTTTAATAAATATTAGCTTTTTACATTTCAATTAGACAACAACTGATTATTTTACTTTGTCCTGTAATTGTCTAGTGTTAAAAACCCATGAACTACTTGAGTTAAAGAGAAAACATCATAGTCGACTTCAAAATCTAAAGAAACAAATGAGAAATTATATTTTGCATGTAGGAAATAAAGCCTTTTTAGTGCTATTAAGGTTTTTGTTTAAATTGTGACATTTTCATGACAGTTGCGAACATTTTACTTCCTGAAAAAGATTCAGTAGTAGTTAGGGCTGTCACGATTATGAAATTTGGCTGACGATTAATTGTCAAACAGATAATTGCGACTATGACGATTAATCGTCTCTTTTAGGGCTTAATTGTCAAATAAATTGTCATATTTCCGAAGTTGTGTGTGTGCTTACACCTTAAGAATTCATTTTTAAATATTTTAAGGAATATTCCGGGTTCAATTCAAGTTAAGGTCAATCTACAGCATTTGCGACATAATATTGTTTACCACAAAAAATATTTGAGCTTAAGTTGTTTAAATTGTCATTTTTACAGTTGTTTTAGGGTTTATTGTCATTATATCGTCATGGTAACGAAGGTGTAAAATTGTGTATAACTTTCCACAGATGCGGTTAGTAAGTGATTTTATGACCGTAAAATCATGTTAACACACATATTGTTTACGTATTGTGTCTATACTTTTGAAACGGTGAGTATTTTAATGTTTACAGATTGAACCCCATTGACTTCCATTGTAAGTGTCTCACTGGAACACATTTGTGATTTTGTATTTTTTTTTCCTCCCCTTTTCTCCCCAATCTGGAATGTCCAATTCCCAATGCGCTCTAAGTCCTCATGGTGGCGTAGTGACTCGCCTCAATCTGGGTGGTGGAGGACGAATCTCAGCTGCCTCCACGTCTGAGACCGTCAATCCGCGCATCTTATCACGTGACTTGTTGAGCGCGTTCTCGCGGAGACGTAGCGCGTGTGGAGGCTTCATGCTATTCTCCGCAGCATTCACGCACAGCTCACCACGCGCCCCACTGAGAGCGAGAACCACATTATAGCGACCACGAAGAGGTTACCCCATGTGACTCTACCCTCCCTAGCAACCGGGCCAATTTGGTTGCTTAGGAGTCCTGGCTGGAGTCACTCAGCACACCCTGGATTCGAATTCACGACTCCAGGGGTGATAGTCAGCGTCAATACTCGCTGAGCTACCCAGACCCCCAGATTTGTGCTTTTTTCTAAAGAAAAGGAGGGATGAGTCCAAATTCATTTTTGTGGTAATCAACATTATATTATATTGAGATTAACTTGTATTGAACCCGGAATATTCCTTCAACTTCAAACATATAAATCAAATAATAAAATTGGGAAATATGATTTCCTTGTAAGCCTTTGAAAATCTTCTGAATGACATGAAAAATAATGTTTTAAATATCAAAATATTTCTAAAAACATAAAATATGCCTCTTCTTTAGTTTTGGTCAGTTTTACATTCACACTTGGTTTTTGAACTCTTATTTATTTATTTATTTATTTATTTAACCCACGAGCCCTTTAAGATTTTGTTTCATGTGGGGGCCTGGGTAGCTCAGCGAGTATTGACGCTGACTATCACACACTGGAGTCGCCAATTTGAATCCAGGGTGTGCTGAGTGACTCCAGCCAGATCTCCTAAGCAACCAAATTGGCCCGGTTGCTAAGGAGGGTAGAGTCACATGGTGTAACCTCCTCGTGGTCACTATAATGTGGTTCTCGCTCTCGGTGGGGTGCGTGTTGAGTTGTGCGTGGATGCCGCGGAGAATAGCGTGAAGCCTCCATGTCTCCGCGGTAACGCGTTCAACAAGTCATATGATAAGATGCGCGGATTGACGGTCTCGGACGCGGAGGCAACTGAGATTCGTCCTACACCACCCGGATTGAGGCGAGTCACTACGCCACCACGAGAGCGCATTGGGGAGAGAAAAAAAAAGAACATTGAATTTGAATCATGTTGGAGTACATTTAAAAGTTGAAAAAATCGAATTATGAATCATCCATAACATTTATTCGTCCATATTATGATTTTTTTTTTTTTTTTTTGCCATATCGCTCAGCCCTTATTTCATGACATCATATTAATTAATAGAATGTGAAAATTGTATATTTGTATTTTACACAAGTTAAATGTGATTAAAAGGATCAAAAGCTAATTTTATTGCATGAAATCATATATATTAAAATTAATATATATATCCATATTAAATATAATATATATTATGTTATATATGATGCCCCCTTCTTGGTTTTCTTAATATCTTTTTTAGTTTTCAGTTGCATTATGCTTACATGTTGTAAAACTCTGGTGAGTAAAAACTAAAATTTACTAGACGTGTCCGTAGAGGGTTATATACTATTTAGTTAAAAGTTTTTTTTTAATTTTTATTATCCTACACTGTCATGTTTGCTTATTTTGTTAATACAGGCAAGAAAGTATTTCTTCTGCATGTTGTGATGTTTATTGGTGGTTGGCGATTCTGCTTATGGTGTATTACTGCCACCTACTGAGCTGGAGTGTGGAGCGTCACAAGAAAGTCTTTAGTCAAACTTTTAATTAATTCATGAGGTATAACAAACATGTGGAACCCATTTTCTCCCCCTTTAATGGTGTGGCAGAGCGACGCGCCCCTCCCTCTCATCATCGTTGCCCCGCCTCTAAGGGTCGTCCTTCAGCCAGGCTCACGACGGGAGTGGGCAGGAGAGAGAAGGGGTGCATAGTTAATAAGCCTCGGTTGGGCAGCGAGGGGATGTTGCACAGACAGTACCGCTGCCTATGTAGACCGTACACAAGGCAGCTTGCTAGGATTTGAAACAAAGCTGTTGTCACATATATTATGTCTCTCTCTTTCTCTTATTGTCTGTCTGTATGTAAGCTTTCAATAGGTGCAGTCAGCATAATGAGTTCTGATGGAGGGGGTAAACCAGTCAAAGTGGGCTCTTTGGTGGAGGTCATCGGTAAAGGTCAACGCGGGACTGTGGCATATATCGGTGCCACACTTTTTGCCTCTGGAAAATGGGTGGGTGTGATTCTGGACGAACCCAAAGGCAAGAACGATGGAACGGTGCAGGGAAAACGCTACTTCACCTGCGAGGAGAATCATGGGATATTTGTGCGTCAGTCTCAGGTGAGGACACAGTTAAGGTTAGAGTTGGGTTAAAACTCAGAATTGACTCATTTTCGATTCTTAAATTGGCCATGTTGAACTGGAATTTAAAATGATAGGAATTCGGTACATTTTTGTCTCAACTGATTAGACATGTTTCTTTAAGTTCATTACTTTCACAATAATTAGCAAAATGAAAACAGATTTTAATTGTTTCATATGGCACCACACATTGTGAACTGATATCAAAATGTGAATCTATTGATTCCACTGTTAGAAATGCACTTTTTCATAAAGGGACAATAACTACCTGGATTTGATTTTCAGGGGATTTTTTATTTATTTTTTATGTTTATGAGGGTTTTTGTAAACCATTAAAAAATTATGCCATTTTTTTTTAATTATTTAAATACTTCAATTTAATCAATTAATATAAATTAATTCTCAGTCTGAATAATCTGAGAATTAAATCAACATCATAATTTATGTGATAATGTGTGTGTAAGCGTAGAACAAAATCTTAGGAACTACTGTTTATCGGATGTTATGAATAACAGAAAATTTCAGTACTGGGGTATTTTTTGCCCTCACATTTTCAATTGCAGTTATTTTTGTCACTTTTGGGGGCATTTTTGTGCTGAGGTCTCCTTTATTTCTGACCCTCATTGGTTTTATAATTTATTACAATTAAGTGCTCCACCATGACCAATAGAACAAAAGTTAAATTTATTTATATTTTTAAATGTGTGGTATTTCATACATTGTTTATTAACACAATTGAATATTTCTAGATATATGCCCCATTTGTTGCGTGTATGATAAGATGTTCATGTATAGTCCCCTAGGGGTAGGACGCAACAAAGTAAAGGGAGGTGTGCACCTCGCACAACCGTCACACCAAAAACCCAGAGACAACAAGATCATAGATCCTATAATTGTTTTTATTGGAAGTAGATAAAGTATTAAAGATGCAGCAGGTATTTGAGCTTCAGGGTGACCCCTGGCCCAAAATAATAAACAAAACAATCTAGGAAGAAAAGCAGAAAATGACTAACCTGAAAGAAATATATAAAAATACAATTAAACAAACCTGACTTTACTAGGAAAACAGGATGAACAGTCAAATAAACAGGGCAGGTCACCCCTACAAAACTAGCTGCTTAAAACACAAGAGTGGACACTATTACTAAAGAGCACAAATGCAAAGAACCATCACAGTTCTTGAAACTCAAGGTGTTGGTCTGGCAGCTGGTGGGGAGCGTGGAGGAGTGTGACTGGCCCGAAGTCACAACATCTCGTATCTGAATGCCAGCACAGAGATTTTATTAGCAGTGCAATCAGGAACAGCCAATCGCCATCACACAGGTGGAACGAAATATTGGCAAATCAGCTGCACCTGAAACAGACACACCAAGCACAAACAAAACACACTCGCACAGACAAAGAGCAAAACCACAACAGCAGTAATGCACAAAACAAACATGGGGCGTAACAATACAGTCCAATGAAATGTATTATAAAAACTACACTTACAGCAGTTAAATGGATTTAATTGAATGTTATTCTATTTCCTTAACCCTTGAATGCAGTTGACCTGTTTAAACTTTTTTTTATTTTTTTTTATTTAACTTTAACTTTTTGGTCTGAAACTTCACGACATCCTCCACAGAGGTGATCTGGATCTGACGATGTTAAAATTATGAATTTCATGTATTTATAAACAATGCTATGAAAATAGTAACAAAGTTGTTGTTACGGGTCAATTTGACCCAGTTCATATAAAGACTTATGAGAAAGCTGTAATATACCAGAACACTTGTATTTCAACCATAGAAACCACAATCAATATACATTTAAAAACAGTGCAAGTCATTTGGATCAAATGGGGGAAAATTGAAAACAAATGTGAGTGTGTGAGTGTTGTTAAAGCAAAACCTGACCCACACCTACCCACCCATCCACTCACATACTGTTCATATGTAAATTTGGAGGATTTACTTTATATAAAAAGTTTACATTTTTAATTAGTAAATTAGTGAAAGGTTGGTTATTGATGAGAAAACAGATGTTGAGGGAAATGTGCAAATTGTGACTGCTGCACAGTGATTTAACGAGCCGGGTCAATTTGACCCGCTAAGTGCTACAGTGTTACTTGATTGCCAATTGCACGGAAGTATTAAATTCAAATTCATATTACAACTCTTGTCCTATTTGCTTTTTGACCTTCATTCAAATTTAGGAATTCAATCTGAACTTAACAAGCATTCACAACTCAATTCTGTATGATGCTCAGACCTGATGTCTCTTCATATTTTGTTCTTCAGATTCAGCTCATCGATGAAGGAGGAAGTTCTGCTACATCTCCAGATACACCTGATTCTGGTGTGTCCAAACTGCCCAAGAAAGGTGAGATGAAACCTCACACTCTTTTACACGTCATTCTCATCACATTCATTGCTAGAAGATGATGTTTTTGATGTTTAACCTATTAAAATGCTGACAAAGTTGTCTTTTTGTCCAATATTACAGAAGTCCAGGAGACGCCGAAAGCTGTTAAGCAGGTATGAACAACTCCAGCTTTCTCTGGTTTTGTCTCCATCACCAAACATAATACCAGATATGTGAAATAAGAAGTTGTCAGCAATGCTGGTCAAAATTTAGTCATTTTAAAGGGAACTATGACCCCTGAGCGAACGAAACAGTGAACCAAATGAGAAAGAACCCAGTTCTCTTTGCATTCGCATTTTTCTTTGGCTTTGAAAGTGGACACTTTTTGGTCCACTTTAGTTGTGATTCAGCCTGAGATCAGTTTCCATTCATACTTTGTTTTCTGAAAATAATATTAATATTACTGAAAGTAGGGATGCACTGCTATGAACATTTTTGGCCGATAACAATAATAATAATAATAAAAAAAAATGATATGCTGTTACCGATATTTTGCCACTTACCTTATTTTATCATGATTTATCAAGAATTATCCTTTAAAAACATACAAAGAGGTACAAAAATCTATTTGAATGTTCTAAAAATAAATAATTTACATCGAACATGGATTATTCTGTTGAACACAAGACAGGCCAAATTTTAAGAGAGCCACAATGAAAGATAAATACAAGATTAAAAATATATATGTGGGAAAAAAAATATTTTGCACTATTGTTCTAAACAACAGAACTCCGATTTTACATATTATAAACTACAAATTCATATTATGCATTCAGCATGCTTTTAGATGGTTCTGTAAATATTTTAAACTTTATAGGAAATGTTATCATTTTATCCATCATTTTTTCAAGTCATGTAATTTTTGGTTCAAAAATTCATTTAGTTTCAAAGCAGCTTTTCAAAAAATTATGCTGGCACAGAAAATGATGCCGTAATGTCTGTAATTTCTTAAAGTCCTTATTGTGCGGTTTAAATAAATATCAGGATTGAAAATCATGCCTTAATTTTTTAGTGAGCAAGCGAAAGGTTAACACCTCTGTTTTGTCTGAATTGAGCAGAAGGAAATTCCTTGCCATCCTGTCTTTGACATCGTTGATGTCACTCTACACTCTACTAACTTTAAGAATTGAGACATTTTGCTGGGATTAGAGGAAATACACAGTTTGTTATCGTTGGCGTAACAGTTAAAACTAATTTCACAGCTCCTGATAATGTCTCCCAGGGAAAGCATATACTAGGAGAAAAGCAGAGGACCTAATACTGAGCCCTGCGGCATGCCATACTTCTACTTTATCTGAAAACTACCAAAGTGGTAGTGGTTTCATATCTGAATTCTCTTATTTCTTATCAGAGGCTGATACATTGGTGCATACCTTATTATAAGTTAAATTTGTATTGTTAACATTAAAATAAACATAGATTATTAATGGATTACTCTACAGAAGTATTTATTATATTCATGTGATGTGTGTTCCTGACTTAAGTTCATTTTCACTGAAAACTGAAAGAATACTTTTTTTTTTATTTATTTTTTATTTTATTTTTTTTTACTTTGTATGGCCAAATATATTTGGAATTATGCAGATATGAAAATAGTGAACCAGGAACGCTCTACGTTCACAATGCATGCTATAAGTGAAGGGTTAGTTAAGGCTTTTTATTCGACTGCGCTGTTTTCTTGTTTGTGTGTTTGACTGTTTTTGCTCACCTGATGCAAGGCTCCAGCCGCAAAAAAGGTACATCAATGGTTTGTGGGTTCAGTTCATGTGTCCACACACAAGATTTCACACATTTATCACATTTACTCTCTTTATTTGAAGAGAAGGAATGTTGTTTCCTCATGGGGTTCTTTTATCATTCATTTCACAAAATCAACATTTTAGTGCCACACTTTTCTGTTTCATTTTCTTTTGCCTGGCTTTTATATTGTTGATCTCCATTTTGAATTCTGTGGTGTAAAATTGCAGTTGCCATGCCAACATCCCACTGAAATACCCACGCACCACATGTTTGCATGAGAACAATATCATCACGTTGGATATTTCCCATGTCACCACAGTATTTTGGTTCTGATTGGTTCATTTTCAGTCAAGCTCTAATTTGACCAAATGATGCAAAAAGTGTGAAATATGAGATATGAATTGTGTGCATTTATGATACGCCAAATGTTAGCTATGAAATTAGCCATAGCAGAACAAAGGAGTTGGGCGTTTTACTTGAAAACCTTTAAAAATGTCATTTCCATCAGCGTCATTTCCAGCACAGAATTCTATTAAACACAATACAGAATTTGAGATGGAAATGAATTTTCATGACTTGAATGGCATAAATCTCCTGTGATGCATGAACACACACTGTTGGACATTGTTAATAGACAAATTAAATCAACTTGCGAGAGTGTGAAATTTTTTTTTGTTACCCAAAGTTGAAGAAACGCCCATACAGTATATTATAAATATCAACATTCATATTGAAAATCATCGAAAGGCTGAAAAATATTGAGAATTTTTTCAGCCCTTGTCTGAACCAAAACAGTCTGGCTCAGAGTTAACATGCATCCGACATGCTCACATCGGTGTCTTTTGTGTTTGTGGGATGATTTTTTGAAGCTGTTTTATTCCTGCAGATGTTCACATTATGTTTCTTTGTCAACCTAACCCTAACTCTGTTAAAATCTCTTTCCTGTGGCTCGGGCTCGACTTACAAACCCCTTCAACTTTACCCTGTTTTCCCTTCTCGTGTGTGTGTGTGTGTGTGTGGTGTGTGTGTTTACCGCTCCTCCCTCAGACTGCTGTGCGCCGTAGTACCAAGGTGAGCCTGAACGCTGCAGCAAAGCACTCTGGAAATTATTTAGTCCAATCTATCGCTATGTTTGGAATGGCATACTGCTACTATTTCTGGGGCCGGTTGCATAAACATAGCCATTAACTTAAGACTTCGTCTAACAATTAGTCTGACTAGCTAAAGACGCCCGAGAAAGCCTTTTACATAAAACAATCTCGCAGCTGTCTTTAGTAAGACAGTCTAATTAGCATTGCATTGTGGGAAAATTAAGACACTGAACAGCTTAAAAAATGGCCGACTGTGGATGCTCAATGCAGTTTACAGTCGCTGAAAATATTTGCTTATTAGAGGATTACAATGCTTTAAAATTAATTCTAATGAACATTTTGTGATTTTAACCCAAATAATAAAGAACACATCACATTTTAAGTCAAATCTTCTACAAAGCCTCAATTCAAGCCCCTTTTAGCCCTCAACTGAAGCCCCCCACCAGCTCAGCTGTCTTCCATGGTGACATAGAATGTAAACAAAAGTTATCCTAGGGGTCTGCAAGCTTAGATTTCAGTCTTAAATTAGACCAATCTAAGTTTTTATGCAACTGACTGGAAAAAGTTAAGACCAAAATTTTAGACGAATACCTAGTTAGTCTAAAAATGTTTTATGCCACCAGCCCCTGAATTAAAAAAAACATCCCAGGATGCCCCTTATGAAGTTGCTCGAGAGAATTGAGTGTGCAGAGCTGAAATCTAGACACAATCTATGTTGTGTTGTGTTATTTCATGGTTTTGATGACTTTAATATTGTTCTAAAATGTGAAAAATGAAAAAAAAAAAAAAAAGGGAGTAGGTGTGTAATCTTTTGACTGTTGGGTTAATCCGTGTCAAATCAACACAATTTTAGAAACTTCCCTGGCTGAAAAGTCAAATTCTGTGAACACTTTATTCTGCGGATGAGCATCAAGAGCACCACACCTGAAAATGTATTCTCTCATATTTTATGAACTGTTAAATACGGCAAAGTCATGTGACCCACATTTGCTTTTCGACCATTGGAAAAGGTTCAAATGTGTCATTTTACATAGGGGTGGAAATCACATGGTAACTGGCGATACGATATTATATGGATATTTATGTCATGATACGATATAATTGCTTTTTTTGGATTTTTCCCCTTTTTCTCCCAATTTGGAATGCCCAATTCCCAATGTGCTTTTAAGTCCTCGTGGTTGCGTAGTGATTCGCCTCAGTCTGGGTGGCGGAGGACAAATCTCAGTTGCCTCCGCATCTGAGACCATCCACCCGCGCATCTTATCACGTGGCTTGTTGAGTGCATTGCCACGGAGACATAGCGCGTATGTAGGCTTCACGCCACCCACCGCGGCGACCACGCTCAACTCGCCACGCGCCCCACCAAGGGCGAACCCCATTATAGCGACCACGAGGAGTTTACCCCATGTTACTCTACCCTCCCTAGCAACCGGGCCAATTTGGTTGCTTAGGAGACCTGGCTGGAGTCACTCGGCACACCCTGGGATTTGAACTAGCGAGCTAGCGAACTCCAGGGGTGGTAGCCAGTGTATTTTACCACTGAGCTACCCAGGCCCTGATACGATATTATTGCAATTCTTTCGATATTTCACTCAGTGTTTCTCATTCGACTTCATCGGATTTATGAGAACTGTTTCCAAATCACCAAACGCATTGATAAATTAATATAAAAGTGCCAGTTTATTTCCAGATATCCATGTACAATGCAAAGCCATAAGGCATAAAAGACCATAATGGCTCCTTATTTCTGCGGTTATGTCAATATAGCGAGTCTTTCTAAACGTTAATTATACTACTGTAAAACTGTAATACATTTTAGTAACGATGGGTTATTATGTGTAAAGCATGATAACTGCACCTTCCAATGGACTGTTGTTGAATTCCTAGATCAATTTGGCAAAGAGAAAACAAATTCCAATCACCATAATAAGAAAAAAATGAAACTAATAATATCGATATTTGGCCTGCAAATATCACAAGGAAAACTTTCACGGTATATCGATATCTCCCCACCTCTAATTTTACATATGGAGCCACATTGAGAGCCTCATATCTCTGGGATTTAACCATAAAGGGCCTTAAAAATGGAGATGCAAAAAGTAAAGTTTGTTTTGAACCAGAATCTAAAAGGATATTAAGATATATTTAATATCTCTGGAGTTACAGGCACTCCAACTTTGCAAAACAACACAAAAATATGTTTTTTTTTTTTTTTTTTTTTCATTTTGGACTCACACCATTGTCATATAATGCAACAAGGTCAACTAATTTTAGTAATAGACCTTCCTATATCTGTGTAAAAATAAAATAATGATGCTGACACCTTTCTAAGGTATTTATTATAAATTTAACTGTAGTTTTGCTCAAATCATAGGCAAAAATTGTCAATTTGACCCCCCCCCCCCCAACAAAATATTGGATAACTCCGTAAATGTTGATCTGTATCATTTTAACAGGATAGAGTATTCACACTGGGAGCACGAGCAGCGCGTTGCCATGTAGCAGAAGCGTTCCAGAGTTTTGATGCTGAGACTTTTTGGCTTTCATCTTTGTTTATTTCTTTCACCAGTAAAATGTTACCTCTCATTGATTTGACACGGAATAACCATTGTAGTGTACATCAGTGATGCATACCACTGTTTAAAATGCTTATCGGTACAACATACTACAAACTATTTGCTACTTTAAAAAAATACAGTATTGTACAATTACAATATCAATATAATCAGTATTCTAGTATAATCAGTTTACTGTACAGTATGCTAGTTTTCCATTTCAAACACAGCATCACTCATTGTCATGCATCTGATGCATAAATTCATTTTCACTTTTAACTCCAATAAAATGTTCATGCTAGTTTTAATTCATGTCCTCCAGATCTCGCACCTGATGTTTTTATATTTTTCAATGCACAGTCGTGTTATTCTGTGTAAAGTCATATAGTTTCTGTATGGAGGCAGTAAGGCAGCATGGGTTAAATGTGTCATAATGTTTATTGTGCGTAACAGTGGAACACTCTCAGACGCATTTCCATCTCCAGTTCCCTCCCCTCCCTCATAATGGTATGTACCAGATCTCCCCCAAAATCACCTTAGAGTAGGTACCACCTGGTTCTGGCCATCTGCACATCGAGTATTGACCTGTTTGCACCTGGTATTAAGATCTGCCTCGGGAGATCGGATCACCATTTGGCCGGTCTGTTTGACGGCAAACACCATTGGTTCCAAATTGATGTGTCCTTTTATAGGCCATGTGACTTTAATAGTGCATTTTAAATGAGCTGGAGCAGAAGAGTGTTTATTACAAGAGAATATTGAATATTCACTTGCCCTTATTTTTGGGTCTGTTACTCAAACAGAGCTATTGTACGACTTAAGAAGACTTGTAATATAGTGCACATTGACTACTTTTATTATACTATTTCTCTCTAGGTGAGCTTTCCCTTTAATACCAGGTGGAAACAGTGCTACTGACTGTTTACACTAAAAACTGATCCAAGATCAGAGCTATTACACCATCACAACTGATCTGAAACTTCTGTACATCAGAACCAAGGGTGGAGGGTTTTCTTTTCTCAAGGGTCAGGTACAACGGTCTCTGTAAAGTTGCATCTTTAAATTTACCTTCTTTAAAGCACAGATGCTACAGCCGTACATTTTCAGATGGATGTCTTTGGCCGTTGAATTACGTATCGCTCTGTTTTTCAACGTCTCACCAGGAGCTATGCGTTTTTAGATAGTATGTCAAATAGAAAATAATCCAAGTTTTACAAATGTGTTTCAATTCTGTTCCATTCTGTTGCACTCCGTTTAACTGTTTTTAAATGCAAGAATGCGTCTTAGGCCTATTTAACAATGGATTATTTTTCTGGCACCCATTTTAGCAGGTTAGAGTATTCACACTGGGAGCGTGAGCAGCGCGTTGCTGTGTAGCAGAAGCGTTCCAGAGTTTTGATGCTGAGCCCCTTTTTGCCGTGCCTAGAGTGTTGTACTCGGCAGAAAATACAGTGTATATGCACTACAAACCTATCTGATGAGCTAATCACCCATTTCATTAAAATAGATCCAGTCAATTTAATCAGTTTACAGCTACACTTTAGGGCATGGCTGGGGGCTCAAATTTGGCACAAAAGAAAATTTAGTAGCACACAGAAAAATGTGGTTGTTTTGTGTTTTATAATTTTTTAACTGTTTTTATTATTAATTGCTAATGATATTTTACTCAAAGTAATAATATGATATGCCAATTAATCACAATTAGTTGCATATATCAATATTTGCTGAGAAAGCCCCTCAAATAGCAATAATTAATATGTATTATAAAATAATAATTCAGATAATTAAAATGCGTTACAATATTGTGGCAAACGAGAGGAGCATTGATAAGACGATACAGAAAGTGGCTTTAGATGGCAAAATATTGTTTATTTCCATATTATTGAACGCAAGCCTATTATTGGCCTACAGTCCACAGCTGTCCATTTACCAATTGATTTCGGCAATTTGTCCAAGATAGATTTTATTACAAGGGCTTTTCTAAGAACACGTCAGTGTTCATATGCATCAGACAGACTCTTTTTCGCATCTCACTTTGATTGTATCACGTCATAAAGGCTTTTTTGAAGTCGCTTGGTCAAGTTAAATAAAGTTTGAAACTTTGAAAAACACATCTCATGATCCCTGCAGTCGGAGTTGTGCTCCGTCCAGCTGTGTTTGAACGTAAGAATGCATCCTCATCTTGTGCTGTTGCTAGTGTCAAGCAAGCCTGTGTGTGGTTTGTCTGTACAGATGCGTGTTGTCTATACAGCTGGAGTTTTGCTTACTGCCCCCTGCTGAAAACAGGTGCTATATCATGCTTGAATTGCTCCAAAGGTAGAAATATTTTTTAACACACTAAGTTAACACTAGATAATCTTGGTGATGTAACACTCTTTTGTTTGCATGCAGTATGTAATGAGCGATTCTTATGCACGGCCGCACGACTAGCATGCAGCATAGAAGAAACATTTGATATGCCCCTGACAACACGTCCACGTCAACCTGCTAAAGTTTGAGCGCTCGTGATTTGGTAATAGCAAAGCAGACATCAGACTTATTGCATAGAGGTGACCGATAGTGGATTTTGCCAATACGTTAACTAAGGTGGTGGAAAAGGCTGATAACTGATTAATCAGCCGATAGTTTTTAAAAAATCGATCCATATTATAATAATAATAATAATAACAAATGTTTTCTTTCCTTACAATGAAGGGCACAGACATTGAGGCTGCAAATTAAATAAAATCCCAAAAGCAGTTTATTGTGCAACCAAAACCCCAATAATAACCAGAGAAATGAAGATTTGGTGCATAACGCGGAACTTTTTACTTTAAACAAGCCAGAAATACACCGAGGACTCTTATTTTGAAATTACAGAGATTTGGCTCGTTACAATTCTCTATATGCAAGTATTTACCAAATTAAGCTTTTTATATTCTATAGATTCACCAGTTAACACATTTTTTTAATGTATATATTTCACCATATGAGGTTTATTGATAAGGGGGGAAAAAATAGGGGAAGAAATTAAAATAAAATATCGGCAACTATCTGCAAGTATTTTTTCCAGTAACCGACAGTTCCAAAAAGCAACTATCGTACCGACTAATCTGTAAAGCCAAAATATCGATCTACCTCCGTTATTGTACATGTTCTTTGTCGCAGCGCTCCTCATATGTGGAAATGAAACTTATCGCCCATGTGCAAACAGGTTATGACCTCCTCATTCTATAACACTACGTTTAGCTCTTTTTGAACGCAAGACCACGTTTTGTATAAACGCCCCCTAAGAAATGCGTCCAATTGGGATCAAGTGTACCTGCATAATTTTACTACTCCTTGAGGCAACCCTCCAAGAGTATTTTGAAAATGTGTGGTTTTGCACAACCGTACTGGGGTCAGGTAGGCACAGGTGATTGATGTTTGGTCTCGGGTGGCACTTTAGTGGTTTGTGAAACAGCATTTGGGCCGCTGTGGTTTTCTTTTGCTCAGAACATCTCATCTCTCGGTCTCTCTTTGCAGACGGGTCGTCCCTCTGTTGGTGGATCGGGGCTTTCAGAATCGGTGTTAGCGGAGAGTGAGACCACCTCATCGTCCCAGACTGCACTGGGAGCGCCGGTTGTTCCGCAGCCCAGCAACACTTCCAGTGCCACCCCATCCGCGACCACCAGCAAGGTGAGTGACTGGCCACACTGTCGCTCTTCTGTGCTTTTCAATGCTGTTTATACTGTAGTAGATGCTGCTAAGAGTCATGATGAGTAAATGAATAAATGATGAGTCATTTATGCTCCAACAAAAGATCTTTTAGATTTAATTTCACACAATCACATTTTTTAATGCTCTCTCTGTAGGAGGAGGAGTCTCTGCGTGGTCAAGTGAAGGACCTGGAAGAGAAGTTGGAGACTCTAAGGATGAAGCGTTCTGAAGATAAAGTCAAACTGAAGGAGATGGAGAAACACAAGATTCAGCTGGAGCAGCTGCAGGAGTGGAAGATCAAGATGCAAGAGCAGCAGAATGATCTGCAAAAACAACTCAAAGAGGCCAAGAAGGTGCTGAAACTTCTTGAGATCTTTCAGAGAAATCACAGTATGGATGGATGGATGAATGGATGGATTGATTTTTGATCACCCACTAAGGGAAAACCGTAATGGAGTGCAATGGTGCCCGCCCACTTTTTCTGCCATCTGTGTTCCAGAAGTATTTTACCCATTCATTTTTTGCAAAGGTTGTTCTTAAAATCCTCCATAAGAGTTGTGCTCCATAAAGCAAAGCAAACAGCTCCGAGGTGAATCACAACATAACAAACTTATGTTTTAAGGCATGAAAGTATTTGAAAATTGGGCAAAAAAGACAAGTACAAGACTGTGTACTTACCGTCTTTAAAGGGGGCACGACCTGTAAGCCAATGAAGCATTTCAAATTATGTCATTAAATAATAAGCAATGAAAATATATTAAAACAATATCACACTTGCAATTGTGCTGTATGGCCTTATATCAGCACAGCTGTGATTCGGCTGAAGGCAAGAGGCCGTAGTAAATCACAGCCGTGCTGATAAAGCATGATTGCGAGAGTGAAATAGCTTTTATACAACAGTTCAAAGAAAAAGAAAATAAAACCAAAAAAATTTGAAAAAACTAAGGACTGTCTCATAAAAATGTGCATGGAACTACTTCCTTATGCCACGGATTAGGATCTTCCGTCAGTTCTTCAAAAGATGTGCACAAGCCTCCGTTACTAAATCAAAAACATCACGTCAGAACTAGTAACGATGGCTTGGGCTGTTTCTAACAAGTTATTGGAGAAACAAGGATGTGTGTGTGTGTGTGTTTGGGAGAGAGAGCGAGAGATTGAGCTTGTGCGATAACCTGCATCTGTCGCGACTCGCAAGCAGTAGTTTAGTGTTAGTCAGCTTGCTGAAGATAATTGGAATTCTGGTCAAATACATCCTATTTTCTCGGTGGAAAAATAGCTGTCCAAGCAGGGGTCCTCCCTGAGTTTTTCGCGGTAGCCAGTGTGCAAGAGTCATTCACTATAGAAACCGTTCTCTCCTCCGCCATGTTGATAACATCTCCTCACAACGTGGAAACTCGGGTATCAGGTGAGTGCTCTTGAGTATGTTTTAGATTACTCCGTCGGATGTGTCTCTCAGCTGTGATAAATCTTAATGCTGAAGCTGTTAATTTAACTGTATTTCCCAGCTGTAGTGTAGTAGTAATCCGAGTGATCATTGGTCGATGATATCAAAGAAACTGCTCGCTGACTGACATGCGCTGACTCAATGCACGTCAAACCTATCTGGCTCATAACACGTAAAAATGGTCTTTTGTCGCCACCTGCTGGCTCAAATCTTTAATATCACAGGGGTAAATGAAAAGACACAAACTGTAGCTCTTTTACACACCTGCACTGTTCTTACACTTTAGGTTAAAACGCCATGAACACAACCATCCAGGTGCTGATGTTCTGAGACATCAGTACTCATGGAACATCTCACGTCCAATCAGATTTGAGGACCAGAACTAACTGTTGTTGGCCCTTGTTCTCTTAAAGAATAGGATTATGGGTAATGTAGTTCACCTGGAGTTCCACTGTCAAACACGATTTTTAAACAAATGAAATTGAAATAACACGGACTGATGGATTCATCAAAGGCATATACCTTTGATGAACAACCTCGGAGCTCATGGTAGATCTGCCTTTTAAAGGTTTATAAGTTATCGCTGTAAATGAATTCTTCTTTGGAAAAAATGAATGGGATTTTACGCCGATCAGATAGAAAAGTCAGAGCAACCCAAGTCAGAACAGTCTGAAGGTCTGTGCAAAGTCTAGTGAACAACAAACAAACACACTTACCTAGAGGTCTGATCTATTTTTACAAATTTCTTTATGTGAATAGTTTTTCAGTGAAACGAAAGAATCACCCAGACAACTGTCAATTAATCCTACATTTGATTTTAGTTTCTGTTTTTTAGAGAAATGTTTCATTGGAGCATATTGTATTAAATGTGTACTACAATATTACTATAGTAAAACCATGGTAAATTTATTGCAAGAGAATGCAAAACTATATCAAGGTGAAATAAATCTCACCCAGTCCTCTTAAGGGCTCTATGAGATCCTCTTTCTTTTTGTGAAAAATAAATGTGTAGTTGACATGAAATACTTTAGAAAAGTTGTCATATCTTGTGGTGTTACATGCCGAACTCCATCTAAAACTATTTGATTAGCATTTTGTTAATTATTTTAAAATCATTAATGCATGCAGCTTTTATGAGCTCATATTTGATTGGAATATTTGTACTTTCAAAATTATATTTTCACACTGCGGGACTGTTTAAAATAAACTATTGAAGGCAAAAAGGCGATTAGAAATGGGGAAAGCCTTGGTGACCAGTTACAGAATCTAAAATATTACCTTTTATACATTCATAAAAAAATGGCCTTGGACACGTTATACTTACACTATCCAAATACGGATACAATTCTATCATACAAATAAATGATATAGTTTGATATTATAATATAGTATATTATAGAATAGTATTTACATAAATAAAATAGCTTCAATATAGCTACTTGTTATTTGAAACTTGTAGTGTACATAACTTTTAAATAATCATGAGCAGCTTTAACACCTGAGAAGATCTGATTTGTTTTTTTCAGGAGGCGCGTGAAGCTCTGGAGGCGAAGGACCGCTACATGGAGGAGATGGCAGATACGGCAGACGCCATCGAGATGGCCACACTGGACAAAGAGATGGCAGAAGAGCGGGCGGAGTCAATGCAGCAGGAGGTGGAGAGTCTGAAAGAGAAGGTGGAGGAGCTGACCATGGACCTGGAGATCCTCAAACATGAGATCGAGGAGAAAGGTACCAAACCAACTCACTATACATATGGGTGATTCTGTTTGGGAGACTTTTCTGCACACTAGGGTGATTTCATTTATTTAGTTTTTACACGTTTCCTTTTGCTACTTTGTAAGTTTATAAGTTAGTTGACTGCTAGTTAACTTAATGTGTTAGTAAGTCTAAAACCGAGGTTATTTCTATCAGACATCATTACCATCAAGTTCCATTTTTCCAGTCATCAAAAGTGCTCTTTATTGACTTTCTCTCACACATTTCAGGCTCAGACGGAGCAGCATCCAGTTATCACGTTAAACAGCTGGAGGAACAGAACGGCCGTCTGAAACAAGCTCTGGTCAGGTAAAAGTCACTTCCTGTTAAAGTGTTGGTCCAGATGTCATCGTGTAATGATATTTTCATCATACTGTATTTCCACCTTAAATTTTCATCACTGTAATGTGTTTTTCTTTTTGGAATTCTCAGTTATTCTCATTACTGTAATACATTGTTCTGATGCTAAAATTCATTAAAATAAGCAGGAATTCAACTTGTGCAACAAATAATGCAATGATTTATGAATACTTCAAAATATGAATAAGATCTTTTTGCATTACAGTAATAAGAACTGGTGGATAATGTGCGTAATTGTCATGAAAATGTCACAGTGCCAAAAAAGAGAAATAATTGTTTCTTTATATAAAATATGCACTGGCGGCTATAAGTTTGGAATAATGTGCAGATTTTGCTGTTTCAGAAGGAAATTGGTACTTTAATTCACCAAAGTGGCGTTCAGCTGATCATAAAGTATAGTCAGGACATTACTGATGTAAAAAACAGCACCATCACTATTTGAAAAAAGTCATTTTTGATCAAATCTAGACAGCAGTCATCACTCCAACACCTTATCCTTGAGTAATCATGATAAATTGATCATTTGGTACTAGAAAATCACTTGCCATTATGTCAAACACAGCTGAAAGATATTTGGTTCATTAAACAAAACACAGTTCCTCTGTTCTGCTCTCCATCTAAGATGAGAACGAGCCCAGAGAAGTCGGCAGCGCTTCTGGACAGTGTTGATGTATGGCTTCTCCTTTACATAGTAAAGTCTTAACTTGCATCTGTGGATGCAGCAGCGAGTGGTTCTGACTAACAAAGGTTTACTAAAGTAATCCCAAGCCCATGTTCATGATATCCATTACAGATGAATGATGTTTTTTAAGACCGTGACGTCTGAGAGATCAGATCACGTGCATTCAGAAGTGTTTTTCCAGCAGGACTTTTTCTGTATTGGGGTTGTAATTGTAAGTTTCACAAATCTTAAGTATACAAAACGGCTCTTATGATACCATCAGTTCAGTTAGAGAGTCCAGTGTTGATTCAGTAACCACTCTGAATGATTCAGTGAGTCATTCAGTAAAGCTTTCATCAAACTAATTAAAACCGGTTCGTGAATTTTTAAAAGAATTAGTTCAAAAGAGTCATTTGCTCATCAGTCGGATTACACTGGTCGTGTTTCTGGATGCAGTCCGCGAGGACAACTCCATAGAAAGACGTATTGTCTCTCCATTATTTTACGATTTGCTGTAGATTCAGTAACTGTGGAGGGCCGCTGCAGGAAACACTGTGGCAAGGTTTTGTGCGATTCACCCGGTCTCTTTATCATGATCACTCTGTTCTGTGTGTGTGTGTTTGTGTTCAGGATGAGGGATTTGTCATCGTCTGAGAAGCAGGAACACGTGAAGCTTCAGAAACAGATGGAGAAGAAGAACTCTGAGCTGGAGACACTGCGAGCACAAAAAGAGAAACTACAAGAGGAGATGAAACAAGCTGAAGCCACCATAGATGAGCTCAAAGAACAGGTGTGTGTGTGTGTGTGGCTTCAGAGAGCATATTCAAATTCATTTAAAATGCATCTAGATATTTTTGCATTGCATTGTGTGTGTGTGTGTGTGTGTGTGTGTTGCACCATATTCAAAACAATTTAAAAGGCTCATATCATCCATTTATGTTCCCTTCATCTTTTGTTTTAAGATAAAATAGTCAAGGCTTCCACTCCAGTCCAAAAAGAACATTTATTAAAACTAAAATGCAAAAACAACTCTGAATTTCCACAACATTCTGAAAGATGAAAACACTGAAGTTGAAATGTGTAACTTTTTCAGTGCTTAATATAAAGGGACAACAATAAGACATTCATAGGTACATTTTCTTAAAAACTGTAAACATTGTTTCGCTGTGGTGCATTTGCTGCCAAAATAAAAGCTCAACATTTTCGAACTCTTTGGTTTAACTGGGACAATTAGCAATGTCTCGTGCATAACATAAATATATAATTTTTTGTATGATAATAATAATGAATAAAATATTATAATATTACAATAACGTAATATTTAAGTTGACTGGGTCCCGAAAAATAATGATGATGAATCGTGGGCTGAGACAGTATCTCAAAGTGGACAGGGACAATGTGAAAACGAAGAGCACAGTGTTTTTGGTGGTTTATTTAGTTATTTGTGGCTGAAGTGAAATTGGTCAGTGAGTTTGCGGGGCTCAACGCTAAGGATTTTTCCTAGTGGCGCGGTCCAAAATTTTCACTGGCTTCAACGCAAAAATGACAAATAGCTGTTTTTACCATCATGGCTTTAAAAATTTGTCCAAAGATAATTATTTTTTACATATATTATGTTTTTAAGACAATGTCCCGCCAAACTGAATCACATTTATAATTTGCAAGATATGATTTATGCCTTTATGTAATCCCATATAAGCACTTTACAGATATATATTCATAAATGCATCATTAACCTCAGCCGTCCTGCCATTTACACATGAGTTTTTAAGCCAAGAGTTCTGTGGAGGAGATGATGTGTTTACGGTCACCCGTTTAGTCATGCTGTCATGCAACTTTTGGCCATGTGTAGTGTATTCACACACAGGATCAAAGATTCAATCACTGAGAACCATTAATCACGACCACGAGGAGGTTACCCCATGTGACTCTACCCTCCCTAGCAACCGGGCCAATTTGGTTGCTTAGGAGACCTGGCTGGAGTCACTCAGCACACCCTGGATTTGAACTCACAACTCCATGGGTGGTAGTCAGCATCAGTTCTCGCTGAGATACCCAGACCCCCAGTTTCGGGTCATTTTTGGCCAGCGCCCCAATTAATGTCCGACCCTGGATGGAACTCTAGATAGATGAGAGATGTAACAAGTGTTTAAGTCTCTCACTTCACCATGTAGCTGATACATTTACACAAATAATTTGAGCTTTTTCTGCCTTTCTTTTCAAATGTGCTGCATTATGACTAATGAGGGAGCGCCAAGATATGAAAGACAGCAAAACTAGATCGCTCCAACGTCACTCACTTGCAATGTTAACAGCTTTGTTGATTTGTAATCAGGAGCAATGGTTTTATAGTTTTAAAACGCCATTTGCATGTTGAATTAACAGGTTTAGAAAGGTTTATACATCTGTAACATCTTAAGTTCAGTAACTATGGGACGAAGCGCTTCCTCACTGCACACACTCACGCTAAACTCAACAAGCGCTCGCCGTGAGAGAGAGAGCGGATTTACTAGCGCATCTTCTGGAATTACAATTTGACACAAAAACAAGTTTATTGATTTTATTTGTACATCTGTATCTACTGGTTTACTCATTCGCAGCTGCCCTGTAAAGTGAATTAAAGTGTGCGGAAATTCCCTGCATTTTATTATTTTGTTTTTAACCAGATCCCTCATCATTTCAGTCTGATCTGAACAGTTTGAGTGGCACATTTCAGCACAGATTGTGTTATGAATCTGTTATAATGTAATACAGCTTCAATACGACTGCAAACCCACAGCTCGGAGTAAAAGTGCAGCGAAGCGCTCGCAGGCGAATGGGGATGTTTCTAATTGGTGCAACAGGAAAAAAACGTTAGAGAGAGGGTGCAGAATGGTCATAAGAGCTCAATTATGTGCGTGTGTGTGTGTTTCAGGTGGATGCTGCTCTCGGGGCGGAGGAGATGGTGGAGACACTGACGGAGAGAAATCTAGACCTGGAGGAGAAAGTGCGAGAACTCAGAGAGACTGTCAGTGACCTGGTGAGAGAGAGACACACTCCTATATTACACACACACACAACATATTCTGAAATTCATTTTTAATGAGTATTTGTGAAGTTTGTCAACACTTATGCTCTGCTACAAAACCTAGTGAGCTGCCTACCTAGGCAACATTTTAAGGCTTCTTAAGTGCTCCTGACGCGAATGCAGTTTCCAAAAGGTGTACGGCATAATTATGCTTCCTTCTAAGAAACGGTAGCTTCTTTTGGACGAATTGTAAGGCAGCATCACTTGTATCCTTCACGGAGAAGTCAATCCCAGATTGCACTGCGATGAACCATACAAGAAGATGAATGAAGTGAGAGAAACATTGATCATAAATATACTTCTATTTCATTGAATTCTGGAAAGTGCTGATAATAATCAAAATCAGTGCAATCTAAGTCTGTTGTACCAAATGTTTGTGTGTGCTGTGTATATTTAAAGCTTATTGTCATTAGCTTAGCAACATGCTAACATCAAACTCTATTGCAGGGCTCTTCAACTTCATCGACAGGTGGGTCACATGAAAAAAAAGTCTTTGGGGTATGCAGGCCAAGCCAGAATTTTGTAAACGAAAAGCTTATACCAGGTATCATGTGATTTAGCTTTAATTTTTTTTATCATGAGAAACATTTTCCAGCAGGAAATTTGGAAAAAAAAAAACAAAACAAAATACAGACAACTCGAGACAAAAAAAATTAAATAAATAAACAATAAACTAAAGAGTGCTTTCAGAATTGGTCCATAACAGAGAGAGTAAATCAGACTGATATTTAAAATTGTATTGAACAGTAACAACAAGTTTGTTATAAATGCAATGATTGGGGGGCCTGGGTAGCTCATTGAGTACTGACGCTGACTGTCACACCTGAAGTCGTGAGTTCGAATCCAGGGTGTGCTGAGTGACTCCAGCCAGGTCTCCTAAGCAACCAAATTGGCCCGGTTGCTAGGGAGGGTAGAGTCACATGGGGTAACCTCCTCGTGGTCACAATTAGTGGTTCTCATTCTCAGTGGGGCGTGTGGTAAGTTGTGCGTGGATCGCAGAGAGTAGCATGATCCTCCACATGCTGTGAGTCTTAGTGGGAATTGGGCATTCCAAATTGAGAGAAAACATTAAAAAAAAATGGAATGTTTTAACATTTTGACTTAACAAATCGCATGTTTCCTCGACCAAATTAACCCTCCTATTGTGTTCAGAATCTGCATACACCCGTTGCATTCGCGGGTCAGTTTTGACCCAGTGGATGTTAAGCTTATCATTCGTAAACCGGTGGTTTTCATCTTAAACTATATTGTAAGTCATGAACTTTTTAACTGTTCATACATGTAAAAAGATTGATATTTTTAGCATGTTAACTAACATATATACAAGTTCCTGTTTGCTGTAGTGGCACCTAAACTCTGGAATAGCTTTCCTGTTTTTATTAGAACAGCCACAGCTGTAGACGAGTTTAAATCAAAGCTTAAAACTTATCTTTTTTTCTATAGCTTTTAACCAGTGATGCCTTCGGTTGTTTGTTTTTTTATATATTATGTATTATTTGTACTGTGTTTTACTATATTTCACGATATTATGTACAGCACAGTCAACAGATGTTGTTTTAATTGTGCTCTATAAATAAGAGTGACATTGACATCTAATGGGAGAATTACTAGTAATTTGAATGAATTTCCTATTATTATTATAACTGCTCATTACAACTTAGTGGTTAAAATTTATGAAACCAGCGTTTTCTTTTTCAACTAAACATCATCAAAACACAACTCTCATGAACTGACAAATGTTATTGCGTGAGAATGCTGCAAGCTGGTTCATCATCAGAAAGCTGCAGAGTAACATGTGGACAGTTTCCTCTTGCAAGCCCTTTTTAGACCGTGTGCTTGAACTTCTCTCTTGCCACATCCTCTTTAGACAGTAGTACCTTTTGATTAGTTTAAAAGTTATGTTTGTTACATCTGTCATTTTCACAGACATCCTCTGGTCATCTGCTGTCATCTCTGCTTCGCTCCAACACAAAAGTTTAAGTATTTTATATAGTACTATATATATATATATATAATTTATTTTTTCAGTTCCAGCAGTTATAAACTTTAGACTGATTTTTTTACACATTCACACCGTGGGTTCATAACGTGGTGATTCGGCCTTAATACCTCGGTTGTGAATTAATTTTCATTAATTGAACAATCGGAGTAAAGTTGTACCGCGGTTACCACATGTCGTATGCGGGAAAAGACAGACGGAATCACGGAATCTAGTCATAAAAACGACATTTGCTGTGGAATGACATTTTGATGAAAATTAATGTTTGAATGCACAATTAGTTGAATTAAAATTGCAATTATGTCCTTCTGTGATTATTAAACCTCAAAAGTCTGTTATTTAATTAAATAAATATTTAATCTGCAAGTGATGCATGCTTCATACACTGAAAACACCTCATCATGAGCATCACTCGTGCTCTTGTGTGTGTGTGTGTGTGTGAGATGACAGAGAGCAGAGTACTCTGAAGTGTGCAACTCCTGCAGACTAGAGGTAGCCTGCTTGTGACGAGGAGGAGGGCGGTTCCAGGTCGTGACTACGCACGCCCGGCCCCCAATCGGGCTGATCAGCCGAGGAGAGGGATAAGTGCAGCGGAATGTGGCAGTTCGGGAGAGAGAGAGCCACACGCAGCTGCAGTGTGTGCGTTTGTGTTCGTGTTCTGTGTCTTTTTGATTAAGTCTTCATTCAACTATTATTTTGACGGTTCAGCCGGTTCCCACCACCTCCTTTCCCATGTCAACCTTGTTACATTGGTGCCGAAACCCGGGAAGAAGGAGGGATGCGCTGTCGTGGAGTCCTCGCCACTACCAGCCAACCCAAAGGAGCAGCTGCGGCCGTCCGCCGGGGGACGGAGGAGTCGCTGCCGGCCGCCTGGACGCGGAGGAACAGCCGCCATCCGCGAGGGGCAGAGGGGCTCCCTACCGGCCGCCAAAATGCAGAGGGGCATTCCATCCGCCAAGGGTGGGAGGTCTTGCTCCGGTTCACTCGGTGAGGAGTGGCTGTCATCCGCCAGAGGTTGGGAAGTGGCCGAGGGCCGGGCGACAGCGTATCTGGGCACCGGCGAACCAGGTTATTCCTCTTTCTCCCCCGAACTGCTGCATTCCGCTGCACATCCCTCTCCTCGGCTGATCAGCCCGACTGGGTGCTGGGCGTGTGTAGCCCTGCCCCCCTCCTCGTCACACTGATATATCGGTTTTACCGATCTGTTTTATATATATATAACTGTGTAAATACTTTAATATAGAGCATTGTAATGGAGCCAAATCCCTGTGATTTTCAAAATAAGAGTCCCTTGAGTGTTTCAGGCTTGTTAATAGTTCATATTCCAACATTATGCACCAAATCCATTTTTTTTTCTTCTGGTTATTATTAGTATTTTGTTCACAATAAACTGCATATGGGATTTTATTCATTTTGGACTCGTGTAGCATCTACATCCATGCTGTCATAGTATGGAAAGACTAAGAAAATGTTTTTACATCCTGTAAATTGAATTTTTCCTGTAGCTCAACTGGTAGAGCATGGCTCTAGCAATGCCAAACTCATGGGTTCAATTCCCAAGGAACACACAAACTGATAAAATTTAGCAAAGCACACACTCTAAAACTATCTGCCTTTTCCACCACCTTAGTTATCGGTTTCGGCAAAATCCACTATCGGTCGACCTCTAATACAGACTATGTATTTATTTAATTAAATCACATTAATAATCACACTGGGTCATGTAGGGAACTGCTTATCTGGAGGCGAGAAACTAAAACACACAAAACGCCAAAATAAAAGCTCGATTTAAATGGACGCATGTGTTTTTTGGGGGGGGGTTTGCTTAAATATTTCACTTGTTGGGCACACAAAATGTCTTTGAAAATTGTGCCTTGAAAAGAGTGCGAATCCTGATTATACACAGAATTTCAGCCTCTAAAATCAGTCACTTGGTAGAGAAGTTAGCTGCCCTTGTACGCGTAGATAGCAAGGCAGCTCACTAGGCTTTGGAACGGAGCCTTATTCTTCATTCTTTGCTGACACTGTGGCTTTAAACCTTGACCTCTGTTGCATTGCTTAGGAAGCGATAAACGAGATGAATGACGAGCTGCAGGAGAACGCTCGCGAGACGGAGCTGGAACTGCGCGAGCAGCTGGACCTGTCAGGAGCTCGAGTCCGAGAGGCTCAGAAGAGAGTGGAGGCCGCACAAGAGACCGTCGCAGATTATCAACAAACCATCAACAAATACAGAGATCTCACCACACATCTGCAGGTCAGTGAGACACTGATGAGTCGTGATGCTGAAAAGCCTTCACATGTCACAATGAAACGCAAACAGTACAGGTCTGTTTTTGCTCTTTTCGTTCGTTTGTACATTTTACACTGTTTTTGTAGGTTCCGAAACGTTGAGCTTTTCACTGTTTGGGGTTTTTTATGTTTCTTTTCTCTTCTGCATAAATAGGAAGTGAACCGTGAGCTGACCAGTCAGCAGAGCAGCACGGTCGAACAGCTGCAGCAGCCAGCGACTGAACTCTTTGACTTCAAGATCAAGTTTGCAGAGACTAAAGCCTATGCTAAAGTACGAATAGCCTTGCACGCACACACTTTAACATTTAAAGGTATATTGTAGGTGTATATGTAACTGTGTGTGCGTGTGTAGGCCATTGAAATGGAGCTGCGTAAGATGGAGGTGAATCAAGCGAATCGTCAGGTGGCTCTGCTCATGTCTTTCATGCCGGAGTCTTTCCTGAGACACGGAGGAGATCATGACTGCATCCTGGTACTGCTGCTCATACCCCGACTCATCTGCAAGGTGTGTGTGTGTATGTTTGAGCAAATAACTTGAAAATAGCTTGAATCAATTCAGAATGCAAAAAAGTTCGCTAATCACAATTCATCACTTCTATCAAAGTATGAAAGAGGAGACTTTCATTAAGACTTTTATCTTGCTTTTTTTGGTTTAAATGTTGTCTATTTTTAAACACAATGCCATTATGACCAGGTGCAACTTTATTTCTGGAAAATATGTTAATTAATAAAATTGTGCACAGTCACATTATGGCGAATCTTGTTCATTATGTAAATTTAGTTTTGACTGCTACATTTAAAATGAGACATTGTGGCTTGAAAATGCGTGATTGTAATGATTAGGTAATTTGTTTGTGGAGTTAACTTGTTAACAAAATGATTATTAATAAAGATGATGTTGTGTTGTCAGGCGGAGTTGATCAGTAAACAAGCACAGGAGAAGTTCGATCTGAACGGCGGTTCGGTGGAGCGCGCTGGACTGCGAGGCCCCGCCGGAGAGCAGCTGAGTTTTGCGTCCGGTCTGGTTTATTCTCTGACTCTGCTGCAGGCCACACTGCACAAATATGAACTGTACGTACATTGCTACTGCACTCTACATTATAAAAACTGTAAACAAATTTCTTTAGAAAAAATTGGTTTAATTTTCACAGACGCTATTACAGTTAAATATGATGATGAGTTCACTTTGCATTTGTTTTCCCTTGTTTTGCGTGCACAGAGTACCTGTTACACATTCAAATTTGCGTTCACTGACAATGGGTTATTTTTAGTGTTATACTTTTTAAAATATACCATTTTAAAACATTTCGGGAACCTGGATGTTATTGTTTTTGTAAAGACACTGCAGTTAAAGGAAGAACATGGAGTCATTCATTTAAATGTTATAATAAGAGAATCAGTTTTGGATCCGTTGCTCAGTGAAGTAATCCACTTCAAACTTCTCTGAAAATCGTAATCAGATGACTAATTACTTTGTCGAAAAAGTAACAACATTTTACAATTACTCTACTACTCTAAAACACTTTCCACAAACATTTGTGTTTTTCCCTCTCAAGATTAAAAAAAGATTGAGTAGTATAGTGATGAAGAAGTTCAGCAGCGAGATCCTTTCACTGCGTGGAGCTCTGTCGTGTTTTTGTTACTTTTGTTTGTTTGTCACGTTTTTTTGTCACTCTTTCCCAATCAGTTTCACCAGGGATGAACTGCTGAATATTCAGCAGAGCATACCTGATCATTTTTTGCCGGTGTTTGATTATTCAGACCTTTTATTAGACATCATAGTTGGAGGCGCAGCACAGTTCTACAAGCACTCCAAGAGACTCAAGCGAGGGAAGTGCGCCAGCACTCTTGTGAAGCTTTGTCAACACTGCCGAGTATTCATCTGGCAAATGTCCGCTCCCTCACCAACAAAACGGACAAATTGCTTCTGCTTACTCAGACAAAATAAGGACTTTTCTAACTCTGCTGCTCTTTGTGGCTTCCGGGAAAGCGCGCTACATCTGCCGGACTTTCAGCTGTTCAGAGCGGTTCGCGTTGTGGAATCATTGGAGAACATGCTCCACCGAACATGCGGTGGAACATGCTGTTACATCAACGAATGTTGGTGTACAGATCTTACAGCATTGAAGAAGATGTGCTGTCCTAATTTAGAAGCACAGCGGGCGTTTTCCTCATTTATTCTGGTGAGTGTGTACATCCCGCCACAAGCATGCATGAACGCAGTATTGCAACAGCTGGCTGATCAGATCACAGACACAGAACAACAACACCCGGTCTCTCTCATCATTATTCTGGGAGATTTTAATAATGCTAACCTCACCCACGTACTGTCAAAATACAAACAACACATCACATGTCCCACCAGAGAATGAAATAAACTGGATCACTGCTACACCACTGTAAAGGATGCATATCGCTCTGTCCTACGTGCAGCTTTAGGTCTGGTTCATCTTCTCCCGACCTACAAGCAGAAACTCCAATCAGCTAAACCTGTAGTAAAGACTGTAAAGAGATGGACCAATGAAGCAGAGCTGGAACTACAAGCCTGCTTTGACTGCACTGATTGGAGTGTTTTTGAATCTGCAGACACCAATCTGGATGAGCTCACAGATACTGTGACATCATATGTCAGTTTCTGTGAGGATATGTGCATCCCTACTAGGACATTTTTGTCATTCAATAGCAATAAACCATGGTTTAAAGGAAAACTATGACAACTTTGTCATGCCAGAGGGGGTGCTTACAGAAGTGGGGATCAAATATTGTACAACCAGGCCAGAAACACACTGAATAAGGAAATCAGAGTGGTAAAAGAAGCTACTCTGAAAACCTGAAAAACCAGGTTTCAGCCAACGATCCTGCATCTGTGTGGAAAGGCCTGAAAAGCATCACCAAGTACAAGACACCACCCCCTCACTATGTAGAGAGTCAACTAATGGCTGATGAACTAAATGTGTTTTACTGCAGGTTTGAAAAGCCCAGTCTCACACCCCTCCTCCGCTCTGATCTTCACTTCACACCCACACCCACCAACACCTCCTGGAACCCCCCTCCCTCAAATCGAGAGCTTTTAAATTGAATCAGGAAATCTGTATCAATACCTAGCCCTAGGAACTGCCTTAATTGAAAGTCAGTAAATGCAGTCTGATTACAAGAATCTTATAAGTGACACTAATGGGATTATAGTAACTAATAACTTTAATCAGATCAGTACAATTTATATATTTGTTTCAAATGAAAGTCTGGGGTGAAATGTGCTTCATTCTCATGAAAATAATGTCATAATGCAAAAAAACTAAACAAACAAGAAGTCTTAAAATAGGCTTCATTTTCTTTTTGTAAAATAAAAACTTATTTTTCTTTTCTATCTTTCTTTATTTATTTTCTGGGTGATAGATGGGCATCTTCATGAGATTCACCCTTGTGCTGGTTGAGGTGCTGAATGTTTCTATACACAGAATATTTCAGTACAACCTCCTGGTCTCTTAGTGACTCAACCCGCCGGTCTCTCTATGCTAATGAGGAACTGAGTGCTAAAAACACTCACAGCGGTGTCACAGAGTGTAAACTGACTTTACATGACGCTTTAAGTGCTTCCTCTTGTGTGTGTGTGTGTGTGTGTGTGTTCTGTAGAGTCAGGGATCAGTTGTGCTGATTTATATTTGTATATCTTGAGTTTAGTGGTGCGTTTGTTGGCTCAGCTGCTGAAACACACTATTGCTCAAGCAGAACAAAAGCTGCCAAAATAGATGTGAAGTGTCACTCTCTCATATGATGCATTTCAGTTCAAAAGCTCTGTGACTTTACGTTCAAAAGCATTCTGTATTAAAAGTGTTAGTTCACCCAAACAATTCAAATTCAGTCATCATTTACTCACTATCATGCCATTTTAGAAACCATATGACTTTCTCTCTGATGTGGAACATAAAAGGGATATTCTGAAGATTATTCTGATCACTTCTCTCTCTCTGTGTCTCTCTGTCTCTCTGTGTGTCTCTCTCAGAGCTCTGAGTCAGTGCAGTGTTGAGGTTTATAAGCGGATGGGGACTCTGTATTCAGAAATGAGTGTTCATGAGCGTTCTCTGGACTTCCTCATTGATCTGCTTCATAAAGATCAGCTGGATGAGACGGTTCAAGTGGAGCTGCTCACTAAAGCCATTAAATACTACCAGGTACAAACACATTGCTCTATCATGGTGGAGACTTAATATCATGTATTTAGTTGTGTTGTTTTGCTACTGAGCAAGACATATATTATATTACATATAATCTAGGGCTTTCAATCGATTATTTTTTAATTTAATTGCAATTAATCACATATATAATTATTTGCTGAGAACGGCCCTGAAATAACAATATTTTGTTTTAATTTTATTTATTTATCACACATTATACATTTGCACATATACAGTGAAATTATTTTTTTCACATATCCCAGCTAAGCTGTGGTCAGAGTGCAGGGTCAGCCATGTTACTGTGCCCCTGGAGCAGATAGGGTCAAGGGCCTTGCTCAAGGGCCCAACAGTGACATCTTGGTGGTGCTGGGGCTTGAACCCCCAACCTTCTAATCAGTAACCCAGAGCCTTAACCACTGAGCCACCACTGCCTCAGCCCCAATAATTCAGTATATTAATGAGTCATTGTCATAAGCACTAGAGTTCTAGGTTGCTCTATCAAGTTAAACATAGTTTGAAACTTAGAAAAACACGTCATATTTGTGCTCCGTCCCGCTGTTTGAACGCGTCCTCCTCTTGTGCTGTCTGCTGTCAGTAAGTGTGGTTTGCTCTCTGTACAGCGGGAGTTTCACTTACTGCCCCCTGCTGAAAACAGGTGCTACTTCATGCACGAGTTGCTCCGATGGGAGGAATATTATTTATTACAGTCCGGGGGCATGCATTTTTATTTTATTTTTTTACACGTTAAATCGACAGCTGTCAATCTGTTATAATTTTTAATCTAGTTAATTACATTATACACCAATTAATTAATCGAAAGTCATTATTTACTGAGACAGGCCACCAAATACAGATAATTTAGTATATTAAAATTATAAGATTTAATAAACATTATAATTCAGATTATTTAGATATATTGCATCATATATGCTCTGATGATATTTATTGATGGTTCAGGGGCATGATTGATTGCATACATCATGTAATTAATCGCTCTAAATTAACATGTTAAATTGACGGCTCTAATTTTAGTATAATTTAAGATTTTTTTTTTTTTTTTCTGAACTGAATGATATTTTTATATATTTTTACTATGGACTATGTCCTCCGTACATGAATGAATAAATAAAAAATTTTACTGGGGAAGGTTGTCACATGATGTTAGTGCTTTAAATTTGCTCAGTTTATTCATTTGAATGTTTTTGTCCGAAACAACAATTTTTTTTTTTTTTTTTTAATGTGATCATTTTTTAAATGTTACCGTTTACCACATATAAAGTGACATCATGCCCCGCTATTGTTCAATGAACTGTGTTTTTCCTGAATTTTGTTGAAATGTTCAATAACTTTTGCATTACTCGATGAACTGCTGAGTAGAATTTGTGCCAGTTCAGTGCAGTATTTTTTTATACGTTCTCCTACAGCAACTGTACAGCGTTCATCTGTCTGAACAACCTGAAGACTGTACCATACAACTCGCTGACCACATCAAGGTGAATACACACACACACATATACACACACACACATATACACACACACACACACACACACACAGAGGTCAGACAGTAAAACTGCTATTCTCTGTGATGCGTAGTTTACTCAGAGTGCTCTGGACTGCATGGGGGCAGAAGTCGGCCGTCTGCGGGCGTTCCTGCAGGCGGGGCAGGAAGGGGTGGAGCTTTCTGTGCTGCTGAAGGACCTGGACACTTCCTGCGGTGATATACGACAATTCTGCAAGAAAATTCGCAGGAGGATGCCTGGAACGGACGCACCCGGAATACCTGCTGCAGTTGCTTTCCCATCTGAGGTGAGAGTTATCCTCAGTACAAAAAACTGCTTTCTCAAACCGTTCCGATACAAGAGAGTGATTGAGTGTGTTCGATATCAGTATTATCTGAACACAAACTCCAAACTTCATCGAACTTGTAACACATGGACAACTGATGTGTGATGTGATGTTGTGTGTGTTTGTGTAGGTGAGTGAGACACTGTTGAACTGCAGGAAGCAGTTGACATGTGTGGTGGCAGTGCTGCAGGAAGTAGCAGCCGCAGGTGCTCAGCTGATCGCGCCGCTCGCAGAGCAAGAGGGACTGGCAGCTCTGAAAGTTGAAGACATCGTATTTAAAGCAGTGGAGCAGGTGCACAACACAACTCGACATGAACACACACATACAATGTGTACACAACAATACAAAACACAAAGTACACACAACACATGATGCATAATACACACAACATATGCACAGCATACAACACATAACACAACATACACACAATAACACATAATGCAACATTCATACAGCAACACGTAATACAACACAACATGCAATGCAACATACACAAAACATACACACAACAACACAACATACAACATGTAACACAACGTAAACACAATAACATGTCATAGAACATTCACACAGCAACACATAATGCAACACAAAAAACATTTAACACAACACACAGTAACAATTAATACAACATACACAAAACACAATATGCACAACATACAGACACTACTACACACAACATGTAACACAATACACACACAACAGCACATAACGCAATACACACACATCATGTAACACTACACACACAACAGCACGTAACAATACACACACATGTACACAGCAGCACGTAACACAATACACACACATGTACACAGCAGCACGTAACACAATACACACACATGTACACAGCAGCACGTAACACAATACACACACATGTACACAGCAGCACGTAACACAATACACACACACATGTACACAGCAGCACGTAACACAATACACACACATGTACACAGCAGCACGTAACAATACACACAACATGTACACAACAGCACGTGACAATACACACACAACATGTACACAGCAGCACGTAACACAATACACACACATGTACACAGCAGCACGTAACACAATACACACACATGTACACAGCAGCACGTAACACAATACACACACATGTACACAGCAGCACGTAACACAATGCACACACATGTACACAGCAGCACGTAACACAATGCACACACATGTACACAGCAGCACGTAACACAATGCACACACATGTACACAGCAGCACGTAACACAATGCACACACATGTACACAGCAGCACGTAACACAATGCACACACATGTACACAGCAGCACGTAACACAATGCACACACATGTACACAGCAGCACGTAACACAATGCACACACATGTACACAGCAGCACGTAACAATACACACAACATGTACACAACAGCACGTAACAATACACACACAACATGTACACAGCAGCACGTAACACAATACACACACATGTACACAGCAGCACGTAACACAATACACACACATGTACACAGCAGCACGTAACACAATGCACACACATGTACACAGCAGCACGTAACACAATGCACACACATGTACACAGCAGCACGTAACACAATGCACACACATGTACACAGCAGCACGTAACACAATGCACACACATGTACACAGCAGCACGTAACACAATGCACACACATGTACACAGCAGCACGTAACAATGCACACACATGTACACAGCAGCACGTAACAATACACACACAACATGTACACAGCAGCACGTAACACAATACACACACAACATGTACACAGCAGCACGTAACACAATACACACACATGTACACAGCAGCACGTAACACAATACACACACATGTACACAGCAGCACGTAACACAATACACACACACATGTACACAGCAGCACGTAACACAATACACACACATGTACACAGCAGCACGTAACACAATACACACACATGTACACAGCAGCACGTAACACAATACACACACATGTACACAGCAGCACGTAACACAATACACACACACGTACACAGCAGCACGTAACACAATACACACACACGTACACAGCAGCACGTAACACAATACACACACACGTACACAGCAGCACGTAACACAATACACACACACATGTACACAGCAGCACGTAACACAATACACACACACGTACACAGCAGCACGTAACACAATACACACACACATGTACACAGCAGCACGTAACACAATGCACACAACATGTACACAGCATCACGTAACAATACACACACAACATGTACACAGCAGCACGTAACACAATACACACACACGTACACAACAGCACGTAACACAATACACACACAACATGTACACAGCATCACGTAACACAATGCACACACAACACGTACACAACAGCACGTAACACAATACACACACATGTACACAGCAGCACGTAACAATACACACAACATGTACACAACAGCACGTAACAATACACACACAACATGTACACAACAGCACGTAACAATACACACACATGTACACAGCAGCACGTAACACAATACACACACATGTACACAGCATCACGTAACAATACACACAACATGTACACAACAGCACGTAACAATACACACACATGTACACAGCAGCACGTAACACAATACACACACACGTACACAACAGCACGTAACACAATACACACACAACATGTACACAGCAGCACGTAACACAATACACACATGTGCACAACAGCACGTAACAATACACACACGTACACAGCATCACGTAACACAATGCACACACAACACGTACACAACAGCACGTAACACAATGCACACACAACACGTACACAACAGCACGTAACACAATACACACACAACACGTACACAGCATCACGTAACACAATGCACACACAACATGTACACAGCATCACGTAACACAATGCACACACATGTACACAACAGCACGTAACACAATACACACACAACATGTACACAGCATCACGTAACACAATGCACACACATGTACACAACAGCACGTAACACAATACACATACAACATGTACACAGCATCACGTAACACAATACACACACATGTACACAACAGCACGTAACACAATACACACAACATGTACACAACAGCACGTAACACAATACACACACAGCATGTACACAACAGCACGTAACACAATACACATACATGTACACAGCATCACATAACACAATGCACACACATGTACACAACAGCACGTAACAATACACACAAAACATGTACAAAGCATCACGTAACACAATGCACACACAACATGTACACAGTATCGTGTAACACTGCACACACAACATGTACACAACAGCACGCAACACAATGCACACATTTACACAGCATCACGTAACACAGTACACACACAACATGTACACAACAGCACGTAACACAATGCACACATTTACACAGCATCACGTAACAGTACACACACAAAATGTACACAGCATCACGTAACACAGTACACACACAACATGTACACAACAGCACGTAACACAATACACACACAACATGTACACAACAGCACGTAACAATACACACAAAACGTACAAAGCATCACGTAACACAATGCACACACAACATGTACACAGTATCACGTAACACTGCACACACAACATGTACACAACAGCACGCAACACAATGCACACATTTACACAGCATCACGTAACACAGTACACACACAACATGTACACAACAGCATGTAACACAATGCACACATTTACACAGCATCACGTAACAGTACACACACCAAATGTACACAGCATCACGTAACACAATACACACACATGTACACAACAGCACGTAACACAATACACACACAACATGTACACAACAGCACGTAACCCTACACACACAACATGTACACAACAGCACGTAACAATGCACACACAACACGTACACAGCATCACGTAACACAATACACACATGTACACAGCATCACGTAACACAATGCACACACAATGTTTACACAGCATCACGTAACACAGCATCACGTAACACAATACACACACAACGTTTACACAACAGTACGTAACACTACACACACAACGTTTACACAACAGCACGTAACACAATGCACACACAGCGTTTACACAACAGCACGTAACACAATGCACACACATGTACACAACAGCACGTAACACAATGCATACACAAAATGTACATAACGGCATGTAACAATGCACACACAACATGTACACAACAGCACGTAACACGATGCACACACAACATGTACACAAGGGCACGTAACAATGCACACACAACATGTACACAAGGGCACGTAACAATGCACACACAACATGTACACAACAGCACGTAACACGATGCACACACAACATGTACACAAGGGCACGTAACAATGCACACACAACATGTACACAAGGGCACGTAACACATATGCACACACATGTACACAGCATCACGTAACAATGCACACACACAACATGTACACAACAGCACGTAACACAATGCACACACATGTACACAGCATCACGGAACACAATGCATACACAGCATGTACATAACGGTACGTAACACAATGCACACGCAACATGTACACAACAGCACGTAACACAATGCACACACAACATGTACACAAGGGCACGTAACACATATGCACACACAACATGTACACAGCATCACGTAACAATGCACACACAACATGTACACAACAGCACGTAACACAATACACACACAACATGTACACAGCATCACGTAACACAATGCACACAACATGTACACAGCATCACGTAACACTGCACGCACAACGTACACAGCATCACGTAACTCAGTACACGCACAACATGTACACAACAGCACGTAACACAATGCACACACATGTACACAGCATCACGGAACACAATGCATACACAACATGTACATAACGGTACGTAACACAATGCACACGCAACATGTACACAACAGCACATAACACAATGCACACACAACATGTACACAACAGCACGTAACACAATGCACACACAACATGTACACAACAGCATGTAACACAATGCACACACAACATGTACACAACAGCACGTAACACAATGCACACACAACATGTACACAACAGCACGTAACACAATGCACACACGTTCATAACAGCACGTAACACAATGCACACACAACACGTACACAACGCACACACAGCACGTACACAACAGCACGTAACGCAATGCACACACAGCACGTACACAACAGCATGTAACGCAATGCACACACATGTACACAGCATCACGTAACGCAATGCACACACATGTACACAGCATCACGTACACAATGCACACACAACATGTACACAGCGTCACGTACACAATTAACACACAACTTGTACACAGCAGCACGTAACACGATGCACGCACAACTTGTACACAGCAGCACGTAACACGATGCATGCACAACTTGTACACAGCAGCACGTAACACGATGCACGCACAACTTGTACACAGCAGCACGTGTAACACGATGCACGCACAACATACAACAGCACGTGTAACACGATGCACGCACAACATGCACACAACAGCACGTGTAACACGATGCACGCACAACATACACACAACGGCACGTGTAACACGATGCACACACAACACACAACGGCACGTGTAACACGATGCACGCACAACATACAACAGCACGTGTAACACGATGCACGCACAACATACAACAGCACGAGTAACACGATGCACGCACAACATACAACAGCACGAGTAACACGATGCACGCACAACATACAACAGCACGTGTAACACGATGCACACACAACAGCACGTAACACAATACACAAACAATTTACAAAACAGCACGCAACACAATACACACACATGTACACAACATGCACAAATGTAACGCAACATAATGCAACATAGATAAAACATACCTAGCCACAAATTTGCAGCTCATTATTTTCACATGCAAATGAGCTTTTGATTCGCCGCATGTGTTTGCCAGAAGTTTGCAGCTCTTCACCGGTAGTGATGAACCTCCGGCAAACCTTTGGCAACAATGGACAATTTGCCACAAGTTTGCTGCAAAGTTCATTTGCATGTGAAAATTATCTGTGGTGAATTTGCCACAAATTTGCAGTGAACTCTCAATTTTTGTAAGGGTAAACACTTACAATGGAAGTCAATGGGGTCAATCTGTAAACATTCAAATACTCACTGTTTCAAAAGTATGTGTGTTAACATGATTTTAGTCTGATAAAATCACATACTAACCACATCTGTGTAAAGTTAGAGCCAATTTTACAACTTAGTTACCATGATGATGTAATGCTGTAAACCCTAAAATGTCTGTAAAAATGACTTCCATTGTGCTTCACTGTAACCTCGAATTTAGCTTTTTTAAAGAAAAGGAGGGACGAATCAAAATTTATTTTTGTGGTAATCAACATTATGCCACAAATGCTATCGATTGAGCTGAACTTGTATTGAACCCGGAATATTCCTTTAATAACAGCATTATCTGAAAGAGAATATCTTTCATACTGCATGTAAACAAAGTGAACATTATAACAGAAATAAACCTAACTTGGAATTAAAAGCTTGTGAATTTGAATCGAATCAGGATATCGTGCTGTATTGAATCGTGATGTATATCGCAATACGTGTTGTATTGTAACGTTACATACAACATGCACACAACACGTGATACAACATACAGCACTACACACAACATACACACAGCAGTACGTCACACAACACGAAACGATATTGACTATATTTGCTGACTATATTTACATATACGTTTATTTAATTGTAGTTTTTATTTCTCAGTGTTTTGCATTCGTTTTGTATTTATTTTTCATTATTTCAGTTCACAATTTTGTTATATCAATAGTTTACATTTTAGTTTTGGTAAATACTTATTAACCTGTGTGTGTGTGTGTGTGTGTGTGTGTGTCTGGGTCTCTGTGTGTCTTTGTGTGTCTGTTTCTCTGTGTGTGTGTGTGTGTGTGTGTGTGTGTGTCTGTGTGTCTCTCTGTGTCTGTCTCTGTCTGTGTGTATCTGTGTGTGTGTGTGTGTCTCTGTGTCTATTTCTCTGTGTGTGTGTGTGTGTGTGTGTGTGTCTGTCTCTGTGTCTCTGTCTGTGTGTCTCTATGTCTGTGCCTCTGTGTGCGTGTCTGTGTGTGCGTGTCTCTGTCTGTCTCTGTGTGTGTCTGTCTCTGTGTGTGTGTGTGTGTGTGTGTGTGTGTGTGTGTGTGTGTGTGTGTGTACAGGTTTACGGGTCTCATGGAATGAATCCATATGATTGCTTGCGTAAATCGTGCAGCGCTGTCATTGCAACCATGAACAAGATGGCCACGGCGATGCAGGAAGGAGAGTACGACTCGGAGAAACCCCAGTGCCCGGTACAAACACACTCACATGTTTATCTAGATGTAAATGAGGACCACAGACTTCTATTGGTTTGATATGAAGCTAATTATAATGACAACCATAAAAGAAAATGTAAAAAATATTTACATTGAAATTGTTTACACACACACACACACACACTTATGTATGCTTTGATGTCTAAATGAAAACATAGTATGGACTTAAACTGTTTTTATCTAAAGCTAAAGCCACAGCCTAATCCTAAAATCTTTATTTTGCATATTTTAGATGAAAAGATAATAATTATAATTTTTGAATAATTGTTTTTCCATACATGACATCCCCAAATGTCCCCAGAATAGATGTTTTATCATATTTAGCTTACTCATAAGGGCAAATTTGTCTCTATAAAGTATAGATAATTCATAGTGACCGTAATAATCAGTTTGTCTTGTGTTGCTTGATCTCTGTTTACATGCGTGTGCATGTGCGTGTGCATGTGCGTTTGTCTCTAGCGTCCTCCAGTGGAGATCCGTTCATCAGTTGTGAGAGCAGAGATGACAGATGCAGAAGGTTTGGGAAATAAACTTGAAGATCGAGAAACTGTCATCAAAGAACTGAAGAAATCACTCAAAATCAAGGTCTGAAACGATTAATCTTACTGTTTCTGTCTAGATAGAGATGCTACCTGGAGTAATAACGTCTACTTATTATATTACAATAATATTGCATTTTAGTAAAATAATATTTAGATTAAATACATTGTGGTTAACCCTTGTGTTGTGTTCGTTTTGTGCTAACACATTTTGTGTTCCCGGTCAAAAATGACCGGCCCTCTAAGATTGTTTATAAGTCTCTCATATTGCAAATATTATCACAAGATATTGCATTAGATCTTTTTATCAACTTCTTTTTTTAGTAATTATGACATTAAAAAAAATAAAAATTTTAAACCGGGCCTGTGGAGGGCACACCCTGAGGAAAACAATAATAATAATAATAATTACATAATAAATGAATAACCACTTGCTTGATCTGAACAAAGTAGGTGTTGTTTTAACACCTAGAATCTGGACTTTACAAATATATCGTTGATCCTACAGATTCTTAAATAATGCTTTTTAATTTGCTGGCAAATAAGAACTGTTTCGTTCTCATCATTTGCAAATTTGTTATCACAACATTATTATTCGGTGTTCATAAAACCATAATATATCATTGGAAAGGTCTTATTTATTAGAATGCAATGAATAAATTTGTTTCACTCAGAGGTCAAACTGCAGTGAGATTTAGTGTATGAAATTCCCACAGACACACATAAATATAATAAACAGGAGTGTCTTTTTGTCACGTTTTTCCTTATTACTTCCTGAAATATACATATAACACAGACAATTACATATGGTAACTTATAGCAGACTATACCGATTCAAACGAGCCCAAACACAACATAATATGATGAGTAGATCTGGAAATATTCCTCAAAGAGTGTACACGGAAAGATGATGCACGAGGGCGCTCGACACACATTGTGAGTGAGTGAGTGAGAATGTATGTGTGTGTGTGAGTGAGAATGTATGTGTGTGAGAGAGAGAGAGAGTGTATGTGAGAGAGAGAGAGAGAGAGTGTATGTGAGTGAGAGAGAGAGAGTGTATGTGAGTGAGAGAGAGTGTATGTGAGTGAGTGAGTGAGAGAGAGAGAGTGTATGTGAGTGAGTGTGTATGTGAGTGAGTGTGTATGTGAGTGAGTGAGAGAGTGTGTATATGTGAGTGAGTGAGAGAGTGTGTGTATGTGAGTGAGTGAGAGTGTGTATATGTGTGTGAGTGAGTGAGAGTGTGTATATGTGTGTGAGTGAGTGAGAGAGAGAGAGAGTGTATGTGAGTGAGTGAGTGAGAGAGAGAGAGTGTATGTGAGTGAGTGAGTGTGTGAGTGAGTGAGGGAGTGTATATGTGAGTGAGTGAGTGAGTGTGTGTATGTGAGTGAGTGTGTGTATGTGAGTGAGTGTGTGTATGTGAGTGAGTGTGTGTATGTGAGTGAGTGAGAGAGTGTATATGTGTGTGAGTGAGTGAGAGTGTGTATATGTGTGTGAGTGAGTGAGAGTGTGTATATGTGTGTGAGTGAGTGAGAGTGTGTATATGTGTGTGAGTGAGTGAGAGTGTGTATATGTGTGTGAGTGAGTGAGAGTGTGTATATGTGTGTGAGTGAGTGAGAGAGTGTATATGTGTGTGAGTGAGTGAGTGAGAGAGAGTGTATATGTGTGTGAGTGAGTGAGAGAGAGAGAGAGTGTATATGAGTGAGTGAGTGTTTGTGTGATGTGAGTGAGAGTGTGTATATGTGTGAGTGAGTGAGAGTGTGTATATGAGTGAGTGAGTGTGTCTGTGTGAGTGTGTTTATGTCCAAGGACTTTGTGTGTGCAAACACACATCCACATATGTGCTCATTTTAAGGATTGTGATGCTCTTGAACACTTAATATTTCTGTTTATTGTAGACTAATCCATTCATTTCCAATGGCCGGTCATTTCTGCCCCACAAGTGTGAAGAATGTGAAGAAAATGGTCAAATTTTTTGTGTGTGTTTTCAAATATTACCAGATGTGAACAAAGTCAAGGAATTTTATTCCAATTGGATTAATAAAATAAAAAATTAAATAAAGTCATCCAGGTCAAAATGATGGGAACACAACATGAGAGTTAAACAGGAAAATAAGTTTCTGTTTCGTCTGTCTCAGGGTGAGGAGTTGAGTGAGGCAAACGTTCGTCTGAGTTTGCTGGAGAAAAAGCTGGACACGTCGACGAAAGACGCAGATGAGCGAGTGGAGAAGATCCAGACCAAACTAGATGACATGCTCTCTCTGCTCAAGAGAAAAGAGAAGTGCGTGTCTTTGCCTTGACTGTACATTAACTTATGTCATGAGTTTACCCTAAGCATTAAACGTTCAGTGTGAAACGAGGTAGATTCACTCATTCATCAGGAAAAGATGCAGAAAGTCCTTTTAACAGATGGGAGTTCTTCAATGATGGAATCACAAACACAATTCCTCGCTCTCACTGTCTCTTTCTCTGCAGGGAGTTCGAGGAGACGATGGACGCGCTGCAGGCAGATATTGATCAGTTGGAATCAGAGAAGGCGGAGTTAAAACAGAGGATCAACAACCAATCACGAGCTGCCGAGGGTTTCCGTGCACCGCAAGCATCTGGCATTGCCTCCATTGTCACGGGAACTGCTAGTGGTACACACACACACACACACACACGCACACACACACACACACACACACACTGATATTTCCCTTTGATGCTCACCTGTATTGACCTTTAACCTCTGTTTGTGTGTGTGTAGGTGGACTGTCAGCAGGTACGGCTGGAGTTTCAGGTGTGGTTCAGGTTGTGGACTCTCCTCTTCTCAAACAACAGATCGAGGTGCAGCGACTCGCCATCAAACACCTCAAGGGTGAAAACTACAGATTCAAGGTCTGTCAACATCACCACAAAACAAATAAATACACATTTATACCTCTTTACTGTTTACAAGTCACGCTGCTTTATTGATTTTCAAGAATAACAAGCACAAAACAGACAGGAAGTATGTTACACAATCAATAAAGAGTGTAATTTTAAACATGTCAGACGTGATCGTCGCTCGATTGATGACGGACTCTACGCTGAACACGGTCAAGATTGTAACCTTTGACTTCTGCTCACAGGCGGAGAAGATGCGGGCACAGCTGGCGTCTCTGCCGCCGCTGAAGGTGCCCAACATGACAGGTGTGATGAAAGAGGGTCCCGTACCGGACGGCGTTTCGGGATCACTGTACCGTAAAACAGACCTGCTGTTGAGTAACCTGCTGAAGATGAGTGCAGGTGTTAAAGTCGTCGACATCACCGGAAAAACACCAGGTGACCGTTTGTGTGACAACAGCGTTATTATCACCAAAACTACTGATTTAAAAATATTGCTGTTAACATAATAAAATAAATAGTGTAACGTAAACTCAGAAAACTAAACAAAACTAGAAGCAGTGGATGAAAAATGTTCTACATTTAATAAATAAACGACAGGAACAAAAATAGAAAAAGAAAGATGTAAAACAATTAGTGCAAATTAAACAAAGAAAACGAAAGAAAAAATAGTGGTTGAATTTTATCTAAACATAAGAACAATAAAAAATAAAAAAAAAACATATACTGAAACAAAACAGTTAGTGCAAAGTAAAAAAATTAAATAAAGAAAACAACAAAACAAACAACAGTGTTTAAAAACCTAACTAAACAAAAAAACTCGTTTGACCCGTGTGGGAGCAGACGAGACGATCTCGCCTGCAGATGGCGATGTATGCTTCTCCAATAATTGCACTTTAAAACAGTTTCCTCTTGCTTTTTTAATACTTTTTTTATGTTGTTTTGGATGGGTTATGATAATGATAATAATAATAATATGTTTTCAACAACTCAAACAAGCATGCCGTTGATTTTAAAACTATAAAAACAAAATAGAAATGTGTCCGTGAAATATAAACTAAAAGGTGAATAATAAAACCATTTCTGTGTGTCTGTACAGCGAGTGCGAGCGCTCAGTTACTGGAGCAGACGGCCAGACTGAAGTCTCTCCGTGACACTCTGGACAAACTGAAGGTCAGTCTGATGATGAGAACACAAACTGAACGCTCACCTCACATGTTGTTGTATTAACGATGATGTTGTGTTGATGATGTTCTCAGGGTGAAGTATCACAACACGTCGTGTCTCAGCAGCCTGGTGCTCGTGTACCGTCAGATTTCGCCACATTCCCGTCTGCTGCTTTCGTCAAGGTTTGATGACAAACAACATGCACACATTTTCAAAATCCATTTTCAAATTCCAGTATAGCTTTTTTGGCATGGACTAAAAGCATTACTAATGCATAATAACAGTGCATATGTACATACAGTGCACATATATATACATGCATCCAATACAAATAAATTAATAATAACATTTTAAGAAATTATACTTTGATTGATGCAAAAAATAGATAAATAAATCACAAAAAAAAAAAATATATATATATATATATATATATATATATATATAATATTATTATTATTTATTTTTATTTTTTTATGGTCCTTAATTTTTTTGGTGACACATTTTCTTTACCTGAATTCATTCAGCCATTGAACTTTTGAATTTGTTTGTAATTCTCATCATTTTTCATGGCCGATTCCGATACTGATTTTATTTTTTATTTTTATTTTTTTTTTCTTTAAGCAACAGACAAGACAGAATGAAAGAGTTCATCAAAAAGATGTTTATTTGCTCTTTTACAGGACAAACTGGCCTTAATTTTTCATTTATCTGTAGCTATGTGAAATTAGAGGCAGCAACTGCATATTATTTAACAACATTACTGTAGTTAACATGAACTAATTAACTTAATGTTAGTTACAACATATACATTTTTCAAATCAAAAGTTGTATTAGTAACATTAATGCACTATGAACAAACAATGAACAATTGTATTTTTATTAACTAACATTATAATTAATAAATGCTGTAAAAAATATGTTGTTCATTGTTTGTTCATGATACCTAATGCATTAACTAATTTTAAAGAAATGAAACCTTTTAAGTTTTACCAAAATTACATTAAAATAATTAATATTTATTTGTATTAAACAGTTATTAATAGTTCTGTTGTCAATATCAAATGTCATTGTGTCATAATGGTAACCAGTAAAAACCATGAGAGCATCACACACAGTAGAGATACGTTCAAAAATAAGAAAAATATATCAATTACAAGCTCTAAAACTGCTCCAGTGAGAAATCATTCATATCTATGATTTGTTTATTGTCTTTGGTGTCTTGTACTGTAAGACAAATCACGAATTAAGCAAATGCGTGAAGATGCAGTGCAGTTATTGAAGGTTAAACAGGTATATCTTTTATTAGTGATATTGTGACCAACATTAATCTGATTTAAATTGGGATCCTCACAGAATAGCGTTGAGATGAGTGACTGACATATTGAGAGCACCTGCAGAGCCCGCGGGTGTGACGGACATATCAGCCGATCCTGATCGGTGGCCAATCGATCGGTGCACCCCTAATTCTCAACAGTGATTCTCATTTTTATTAAAATCTGAATAATTTAAAGGCAATGCTGCAAATGCGTATAAATACTTTTTTGAAATGTTATAACTGTTATAATGTTTAAAAAGATAATATCTGATTCAAACATATTTTATCCCTTTAATTGTCATTACCGTAACACACACGTACAACAGAATCTTTTTTTACTATAACAGTAAAACAATGACTTTTAAAATCTGTAAAACAGGCAGAATAAATACTCACAATTTAAGCAATACATCCCTTTTTTCGCAGTGACAGGTTTCATGAGATTCGCCCATTTACAACAAAAAGGCACTTATAAATGTATAATGTAGTAAGTGTATTACAGAAATGTTATACTTCATTATAGTGCTTGTTGTACTGCCTGTAATTTTTGTAAAATAGAATTTCTTATTTCTGATTGATTTTGAGACTAAATATGACCCTGTTTGTGAGATTCAGCCAGCGTGTGTGCTTTTGTCTAACTTTGTTTCTCTCAGGCGAAAGACGAGCAGAACAGCGGCGGCTCTGTGCTGGTGGGTAAAGTGATGATTCCATGTCCTCGTGGTAAAGAACAGACGCACTGTCTCGTCCTATCACAGCAACATCTGCAGAACGTGCACCGCCTCCTCATGACATAAACACATCGCACTGAGTGACAGCGGGCTCCACCAATCACACGTTCCCTTTCACAATCTCACAGTTTCACTCAGGAAACCAATCAGGCGTTGACTTTTACTGCCAAAGACACGTGTACGTCAAGTAGCTGCTTGAGTTTTGATAACCGTTCTTAACAAAGCCCTTAAACACTTCAGATAAAATCACATGATGGAAAAGCAGAGAGTAAATGTCAATCTTGATTTACCTGAAAGCTCAAACAGTTAAACTGTTAGCTGAACTTTGTTGACGTAATGGCATAAAGCTTGCAATACTTCAGATTCACAAGATTTGTTTGTTTTTCTGTTTTGTTGTAATCATTTGTAATTGGTATCGCATACTGAGGCAGCGAGTATTGTTCACTGCAGATATGTTTTCAGTAAAAATCCTTAAACAAGCTAAACTTTATATTTGTAATATAATTGCATAAGAAACTAGCTTACGTTCATAGATTTCTTGAATTACTTTTCTTACCCTTTTTTTTTTTTTTTTTTTTTTTTTTTTTTTAAGCATAAACCACACTACATGTTGTTGAATTTCTTCCTAAAACAATGCAAAAAATTAGGGCAAGAAAAATAAACAAAGAAATATTCTCTGTAAATAACTCTTACAATTTTATGCAGTTCATGCAAGTACATTTTTCTTGTTTTAAGGACTTTAATATTTTTACTGGAAAATAAGACCAAAATACTGCATTTTTTTTATTTTTTTTTATTTTTCGGTAAATCCGCTGGTACACATACTGTAGCGAGGCACTTAGAGTTTGTTTCATTTATGTTAAAAATGAGTAGGCCACTGTAGATTTGCACCGATTACTCGTTTAATATACTGACGCTTTACTAGAACTAGCAAATTAAGTATCAACCCTGCAGAACTCATCTGTATTATCATTAAATCATCTCAAATAAATTGAAATATGACACTGATGTGTCTAAATTGACCTGAGAATATTTAATGTGTCCAGACTTACTGCCGATACTCTTGAAACGTAATTATTCACATCAGTTGGGAGCAAAAATGTTTTAATTCACTGTTTCCTACATGTAAACACACCTTTTTGCTAATATTTTGTGACTGTTTATTTTCTGATCTTCAGTATATGATTATCTCTTGGTTGATTTACATTTCATTTTGATGGGTTTGTTCAAATCATGCAATGTTTTAACAGTTTATGCATTTGACACATTTCTTAATGCACTCAAAACAGTAACTTGCAACTTATATATTAAATTAAAGATGCTCAATTCAATTTTATGGAATTTTATGACTTTAAAATGCATTAAAAAAAAATGACTACAAAAATGCAATAAAGGTGTACAAAAATTGTTTGGCGTCTTTCAGTGTCTGAAGCAGTTTTAATAAATTTAGTATTTTAAATCTATGGTCAAAAAATGTAACGTGTGATTTCTGCACCATAAGCTTCAACGTGTTGATTGATTGAAAGTTTACACTTTGGGGAAATCTAACTACAAATGGCTTATTAGGGCCCAAGCACTGAAAGTGCGGAGACCCTACTGTTCTTCTAAGGATTATTATTATTATTCTTTTCAAGGTTTTCTGTACTTTTGGGGTACTTGCATGCGTAAAAACTTTTGCACGCACATCAGAGTCGTCGGCCATTAGGGCTGGGCAAAGTTGCAGGGGGGCTCTGTAGTGCCCCCTTGAAAATGGGCATGTAAGGGGGGCTTTATAGCACCGCCATTTTCACCTACAGTCACCAAATTTGGTACATATATAGTTCTCATCAAGCCAAACAACTTTCATACTTACAGTCATTAGCTCCACCCAAAAGGAAGTTGGCCATTTTGGATTTTCTGAAAGTTGCAGGCTCTAAACTTTTAAAAACTCCTAGGGGATACATGTGACTGGCACCTAATTTGAATCGGCAACATCATGCCAAGACATTATAGATGCTAAAATGCGAATGGATTTTTGATATTTTGAACGGTGTCGCCATGGCGAAGCAATACATTTATGGCAAAAAAATGGGAAACAGGAAGTGCCTTATATCTTCTGTGTGCATTGTGTTATTTTGATGAAAATTCAGCTGTATGTTTGGTAATGGAGGCTGATCACATTGATGTGGCTATTATGGGTAACGGTCATAGCGCCACCAACTGGCAGCAGGAAGTATGGCACTTTTAACAGACTTTTAAATAGCCTTGTGTTTACATAAATTGCTTCAAAATTCTTTATAATAATGTCAAGACACTGCTGATGTAAAATTGTCAAGGGGTATTTGATAGCTTCAATTCTGTTGCCATGGCAACACTAATTGTTATTGGTACTTCCTATATTTGGGTGTTTTTGAGCACTTGGCATGCTTAAAATTTCATGAAATTCTGCACACACATCAGTGTCATTGGCAAAAAGTTCACGCATGGGAACGCAGAGGGGGCTCTGTAGTGCCCCCTTTAAAACAGGATTGTAAGACGGCCTCTGTAGCACCCCCATTTTCACATACAGTCACCAAAATCGGTACTTATATAGTTCTAATCAAGCTGGACAAATTTCATAATAATAGTTATTAGCTCTGCCCAACAGGAAGTCAGCCATTTTGGATTTTTTGAATATTGCAGTCCCTGAACTTTTAAATACTCATCCTAGGGGATTCATGAGACTGTCACATTTAGACAATATTATGCCAAGACATTGAAGATGCTAAATTGTCAACAGACTTTTGATCTATTGAACGGTGTTGCCATGGCGAGGCATTAAATTAATGGTGAAAAATGGTAAACAGGCAGTGTCTCATATCTTCTGTGTGCAAAGTGTGATTTATATCAAAATTGAGATGTATGTTTAGTCTTGGGGGCTAATCACGTGGATGTGACTATTTGAGCCACATTCATAGCACCACCACCTGTCATCAGGAAGTGTGGCTCTTACAACAGACTTTGAAATAGTCCTTTTACATTTACCCAAATCGCTTCAAAATTATTAACAATAAAGTCAAGACACCGCTGATGTAAAACTGTGAAGGGATTCTTGATATCTGAAAAGTGTTGTCATGGCAACAGATCAAATTCTATGATGTTGTAGTGTATTTTGTTGTATTTGACAAACTCAGCCATATGTTTAGTAACGCTTATGATGTGAATGTAGCTATGGTGGGTCACGGTCATAGGGCCTCCAGCTGGCAACAATAGATGTTCAAGGGCATTCCAAAACTTGCCATAATTACACATTTATTTCATTTGCCACATATCAAAGTTATTAACCATTATGTCTGAGCAGAAAGACATGGAGTCTTGTTTACTAGACCAAATGCTTGTGTCCATCATGCATCGTTTTCCGAAAGCCACCGGGTGGAAATGGACCCATGGTGATTGTGCCTGTCATCGTTGCTTTTTTATGCAATTTTATAGTTGTCTCTGTTTATCAAGCTGAGATTCAAGATTTACACACTCCAGCTTTAAATACTATGTTTGAGGTTTAAAAAAATCCTTTATTTTTCCTTCACAATAGATTAAAGTGCTTATATGTAGCAAAAACTAGCACAGCCGTAGCTGTAAAATAGTTTACAATGATTAAGGTGTTTTTATGGAGTGAATGCAAGCACAAGTACAGCTGTAAAATATCAAATTAGTGCAACATTATCATTGAAAGAAAAAACATTCCAAAGAAGCGCATTTTTAACAAAGTAATCATTCAGAAAATGTTAATTGCTTAAAAATGGTTAAAATCCCATTTAAAATACATTGACAGATTTGTCGAGATGTTTCTCAGAAAAAGCCACTGAAGAAATTGAGCGTCGTCTCTTCTGTTTGTGCGTGAGTGCAGAATGATGGAGGGTTGAGCTGATTGGGGTCTTCAATCCCTGTTACTGCATTAAAATAGCTGAACGAATACAACAGTTATTAATATTACACATTGCCTTCATTCATATGCACATTATTGTTTATGCTGTGTTGTAATTGGAATAGGAGAAAAGATGTGCAGTGATTAATCCATAGTATTATTATATAAACGCTCACCTCGTGACCACCCATCCCATCTCTTCTGTATAGTATATGGTTGACACCGGGATGCAGCCAAACTCTGTAACTGTTGCAATGTATTTACCTGTGAATAAAAAAGGGGGCATTTTCAAATGTTTAATTGACTAAAAATAACAATGTGTGCAAAGATATAAAACAAATAAAAACATGAAACAAACAATGAAATTGAGGAAACTATTTCAATGCAATTATACTAGCTACATTTCTTCAACATCATTTGAACAGATTTGATCTATGCTTGTAGTACGAACTTAAATTAATTTAGTCATCTACTAGATAAAAATGTGTCCGCTTTTCAACATGCATCGTTCTTAACATCAACATACAAACCACAATGACTGTGACATTCAACAACCGCATTAATGAAAAGAGATGCACTCTAATCAAACACCATGTGACACTAAACGCAAAGTGGCAACAAACACAACGGCACCAGTGCAAATACTGCAAGAAACAATAAATGTCAATTAACAGTTTTTACTCATTCTGGGAACCACACTAGAGGTCTGCACGGGCCTTAAAATGAAACCTGACCCGTAACCAAGACCGTGTGGCCCGACCCTACCCGGCCCGAACAATACCGGCAGATTTTAAGCCCGAACTCGAAATCGCTTACTATCTAATTTCTTCTTCTAGCAAGTACTGTTGCAATAGGCTTTATTTATGTAAGCATATAGGCAACATTCGTAACAGTACTGAAACAGTAAACATACACAGTTTTAACAAGGCACAGCAGCCCCTCAGGACACAAGAGCAGAAGGGGAAAAAGCATTGAATTACCGTTTATGTGCTGAAACTTCACTTGGTGCAGAACAATCTGGAATAATATGAAACACTGCAACAGTCCCCTCTATGCAGCCTGAACTTGTTCAGATTGTTGAATCTTTGTAACAACTGTGCTAAAAACAATCTAGATGCAGCGCAAAGAATGAAACAGAGTGCAGGTGTCTCAACATTTGACATGGTGTTTAAAATATGCCGGTCCTGTGCGAGACGCTGAAGAAAAAGCGAGATGTGGCGCAAATGTCAAAGACATTCGTCCAGCGTGTGTTTACATAGAAAACAATGGGAAAACAGAACAGACGCGTGCAAAAACACATTTGTTGTGAACGGCCCCTAACTCATCCGTCCACACGTGTCCGTGAGTGAGAGCGTGTGCGCGAAACAAGTTCAGTAACCAGTTTATTTTTTCATTAATTACAAACCCGAACCTGACCCGAATCCGAAGTCCTACTTGATAAACTGACCCGAACCCGGCCCGAAACCCGTCGGGTTCTCTGGCCCGGGTCAGGTTGCAGACCTCTAAACCACACACCAAAACACATTGCAGTACTTATTATAGTTTCTTACATATTACCAGAAGATTTATTTAGCAATTAAAATACATTATTTATTGTTAAGCAATATATCCAAACAATTTTATCTTCAAAGAACAAAGATCTTAAGATATTATTTTTAATTATAATAATAATAATAATCACTCATTTGCATGCTCTCTAAATGTTTAACTGAAGCAGTTCTCCCATGCGTCCTGGAAAACCTGGAATTTTGCAATGCAGTTTTCTAGTCATGGAAATGTTGTCCTGGAAAATATTTTAGTATAATGAAACTGTTTGTCTGTGTTGCTAAAAAGGTTTGTGCTACATGTGCAAAAGTAATGATCGGGACTTGGGATAGGTGTCAAATACACAAATTCGTATCGTTTTGTCATTGCCGGAGACTGTACATTGTGAAACACCATCAACGGTTGACTGTCATGAACATAGCCCTGTCACGTACACGACGATGGTTGGACTGCTGATTTTTTTTTTTTTTTAAATGAATTTACACCCAGATGTGTTCACGTGGGATGTGGCCTTTTCACAACCCGAGGTGTCTTCATTTTTAATAATTCAATGATCAGCTAAGTCTGCTTATACCACGATAACCACATATAAGGCCCTGTGATTTCCGCGATACGGAAAACACGGACTGAATCACTAAATCCAGTCATAAAAATGACATTAGCTATAAAACACGGAATGTCAAGGAATTTGACATATTTGGGACGAAAATGAATGTTTGAACGCAAAGATAATCAAATTAAAATCACAATATATCAAAGTTTGCTTATTAAACTGAAAAAACGGTGATTTAATTGAATAATATATAATCTGCATGTGCTGCGTGCTTCAAAATGAATGTGTGAAGCTGGATGCTCATATACTAAAAACACCTCATCATGATCATCATTCACACTCTTGTGTTTTAGCAGAATACAGAGAGTAGAGCACTCTGAAGTGTGTAGCACATACAGACTATATATTAAATTTAGATTTACATTTAACCCTTGTCCTGTGTTCTTCATTGAGCGACCCATTTAAATGGTTTATAAATCACACATAATCCATATATTATCACTAAATATTGCTTTTTTTTTTCCAGCTTGCTTTCTAGTAACTAGAACAGGTATTGTACCTCTTTTTGGAATGTATTGACAAGTCTTATTTTGTAGAAAAAAAGAAAAAAAAAAATGGCAGAAAGTCACAATTGTAGTCTTCCCGGTCAAAAATGACCGGCCCATTAACATGTATATAAATCTCTCATTATTAATATATTTTCACTAGATATTGCATTAGATATTTGTGTTAAACATGATTTCTAGTAAGTAGAACAGGTTTTGTACTTATTTTTGGAACTTACTGATAGTAGGCTTTATTGACCTGTCCTTATACAAGGGAAAGCCTCTGTATATTAGTAAACATTGTTCTTACTCTTTGTGAGAATGTGAAAGTTCCCAAAACACATTTTTATAATGTTTGTCCTTTGTTCCTGTGGGGTCAAGAATGGGATATCAAAGGGTGTGTGTTTATGTTCGAAGACATACGTGCTCATGTTATGGTTGGACAGGCTCCTAAACACTTTTTTATTTCTTTTATGTAGCCCCGCCCATTCATTTCCAATGGCCGGTCATTTTTGACCGGGAGCACAACAGGTGTAACAAAGGAAAATAAAACCAATGAAATGTAAAGAAAATGGTCCATTTTTTGTATGTGTTTTCAGATACCATATGTGAACAAAGTCAAGGAATTTTATTCCAATAAATATTTTTAGGTCAATTTACTACAATTTGTATTTTTATGTTTACATTTACATAAATCTGGCAAAATTTAACAGTTTGTTCTTGCTAATCTGACAAAACTGGACTAGTTTTTGTATATTATTTTTCCTTTATATTCTACACCCCATATAATACCTGACATACAAATGGAAAGCCGCCCATTTTAGTTTTATATAAAATGACAATCACACACAACTGAAAAATAAATGTCAGAAATTGAACCCTGTAGAAAGGTTTAGTGACCTCAGACAATCTAACTGCATGTATTGATGAAGTAAACACCTGATTGTGTAACTACAAAAGTGACGTGACTTTACCTTGAGTCTCAGGTACAACTCCTGTCCAGGTATTGACCAGCAGACCTTCACCCGGCCCTGAAGAGCCGCCCAGAACCACCTGTGCCAGCAGTGAGGCATTGCGTGGGATCTTTAACGGATGGAAGGCTGTTTGGAGAGGATTCTTCTGACACGTCTTGTTCCTCATATTGATGCTGTAAACCACATTCTGATGACAAGAACGAAGAATGAAAACAATGGGCACTTTATCATTAAATGTATTATTTATATTCACTGAAAGATTAGAACATTACTTGTGTGATTAAATATTAAAACACGTCATAGGGGTTCAGCGGACAAAAAGCTACATGTTTTAATGCCATTTTGAGTCATCTTATGTTTGTAGATTAAATTCAGAGCAGTGAGGAAGTCAGTGCCTTTGCTTTCTGGACAGTTTCTCTTCCTCTAGGGACTTTCACACACTGATTTAGGTTTGAACACAAGCTGTATTTGTGCACTTAAAATGAGGGTTATGAGTTCCTCAGTGTGGTTTCACATTGTGTTTGTGTACTTTATTTTACCTCCCGAAAGAGGAACAGCAAATTCAGATGGAATGATTTGTTGTCATGTTTTCCAAATTCCCATAAACGGATGCGCTGCCCAAAAGCATCGTAGCGATATTTAGCAAACGACCAGTCCTGACCGTCCCTAGCACTCTGAAAGAAAGAGAGAGAAAGTTTAAGATTTAGCTATTGAGCGCAGCAGTTACCTTTACAGCTGTCTTTGTTCTGAAAGTATTTTTCTAATTCATTTTCTTCATAGCGAATTGAAAAAATCCTTCTTTAAAGACTTGAAAGCCATGAATAAAAGCCAACCAGCTCTGAGGTGAATCACAACATTACAAACTTTGATTTCGTCCAAAACAGCATCTGAAAAATTCCTGGTGAAGAACTACACTACCCATGATGCCGAGGGGGGAAATCCACCAATCAGAAAATTGCAGCAAACAAAGTGCGCCAAAAGAGCTCTGCAGCGACCATACACACTCTCAAACTACTGATATATTTGGAAATATCTGAACATTTAGCAATAAAATCAAAACATATTGTTCCTGTACTTATAATAACAACAACTTTAAATCAATAGTTTTATATTTTTCCGTCGCTTTTATTCAATTATGTCATTTGCAATGCTTCATGGGATTGTAGTTCGTTTGCTCATGACAGATATTAAGCACACAGTACATTTGTCTTTTTGGCAGATTTTTTTCTGCGTTAAATAAATGTTGGTTGACCTGGTTGGTTTGGTTCATGGTTTAAAACTCTTTCATGAAGGACTTTTTGAAATCCCAATGGAAGAAATGGAGAAAAAAGGCTACTTTAAGAAACAAGATGGCTAAAAAAAAAGTTGCACTCTATTGACTCGTCATTTATTACATGTATAAAAAATATATTTTGTTTATTGCAAATTATTCATATATATATATATATATATATATAACAAAAGATCAATTGACAGCCCTAGTTTATACATATATTTCCTTTACGGAGAAATGAATGTGATTTTTACTTCCAGAGTTCTATTTTAGTTTCAATATTAACAAAATAACGAAAACAAAAGCAATGAATAAATAAATTCTCACATTACTCACCACACTCAAACTGCCGGAGAGCAGGGGTGGAGAGCCTGTCAATAGAGTTTCATTTAAATGCACAACATGAAAAACACTTCAGACCATAAACAAATGAACCTGACACAGATCTGGACTTTGGCTCAAGTATTAGTGTTCCATCTGTCTTAATCTACATTTTGTATTTATTTGTATTGTTTATGCCGTTGACTAACCCTGTCAATTCTCAATTATTGTTACTTTTAGACTGTAATGTAAAGACGTGATCAGATCACAAACAAGCCTCTTGCCCTCGTAATATCTGTGAGCGGTTCATGACATGACATTTCAGGCAGTGTTCTGTTCATTTATGTAAGTACATTTACATAGAATTAACATGCATGCAGCTTTTACCATCTCTTAGTAATTGAAAGACTAACAT